>NW_010967098.1:33730-36726 GCF_000463585.1 Tarenaya hassleriana
GAATTCGAGTTGACTTCTGAGTTACAGATCATCTACCGGACGATGTTTAGTAATTTGGATCGATTTTCAGATCATCGGATAATCCACCGAGAGATATATACCGATTTTTATCGATATGTAGGGATTCGGTCCATGTGTTGTCTCAATATACTCATAACGTTTTGTTCATATAATATATCTGCGCGATTATAGTGTTTATGCATAGATATTAGAAAAAGCTTTCTAATGATATAAAGAAAGATTTATTTTGACATGTTTTCTAGAAGTTATGAAGTTAATAATATTATCAGTCAACAATCGACCAACTCATCGGGCATGGCTGGTTATTTGCCTCGAATTGTTGACCATATGGTGATGGCTAGCAATTCGAGTTGACTTTTAGCTTATCATATCATCTACCAGATGATGCATAGTAGTTTGGGTCGAATTTCAGATCATCGGATTATCCACCGGGAGAGATATACTGATTTTTATCGATATGTAGAGATTCCGTCAATGTGTTGTCTAAATATACTCATAAATTTTTGCTCATATATTAGATCTGCGCGATTATAGTGTCTACGCGTAGCTATTAGAAAAGACTTTTTAATGGTACCAAGAATCCATTTTTTGTACACGTTTTGTGGAAGTCATGAAGTTAATAATATGATCAGTCAACAATCGACCAACTCATCGGGCATGGATGGTTATTTGGCTCAAATTGTTGACCATTTGGCGATGGCTAGAATTCGAGTTGACTTCTGAGTTACAGATCATCTACCGGACGATACTTAGTAATTTGGATCGATTTTCAGATCATCGGATTATCCACCGAGAGATATACACCGATTTTTATCGATATGTAGGGATTCTGTCCATGTGTTGTCTCAATATGCTCATAACGTTTTGTTCATATATTAGATCTATGCGATTATAGTGTCTATGCGTAGCTATTAGAAAAAGCTTTTAGAAAAATCTTTCTAATGATATAAAGAAAGATTTATTTTGACATATTTTATAGAAATTATGAAGCTAATAATATGATCAGTCAACAATCGACCAACTCATCGGGAATGTCTGATTATTTGGCTCAAATTGTTGACCATTTGGCGATGGCTAGAATTCGAGTTGACTTCTCAGTTACAGATCATCTACCGCACGATGCTTAGTAATTTGGATCGATTTTCAGATCATCGGATTATCCACCGAGAGATATATACCGATTTTTATCGATATGTAGGGATTCGGTCCATGTGTTGTCTTAATATGCTCATAACGTTTTGATCATATATTAGATCTGCGCGATTATGGTGTCTATGGATAGATATTTGAAAAAGTTTTCTAATGATATAAAGAAAGATTTATTTTGACATGTTTTCTGGAAGTTAGGAAGTTAATAATATTATCAGACAACAATCGACCAACTCATCGGACATGGCTGATTATTTGCTTCGAATTGTTGACCATGTGGCGATGGCTAGCAATTTGACTTGACTTCTAACTTATCAGATCATCTACCGGATGATTCATAGTAGTTTGGGTCGATTTTCAGATCATCGGATTATCCGCCAAGAGATATATACCGATTTTTATTGATATGTAGGGATTCTGTCAATGTGTTGTCTAAATATGCTCATAACTTTTTGCTCATATATTAGATCTGCGCGATTATAGTGTCTATGCGTAGCTATTAGAAAAAGCTTTCTAATGATATAAAGAAAGATTTATTTTGACATGTTTTATGGAAATTATGAAGTTAATAATATGATCAATCAACAATCGATCAACTCATCGGACATGTCTGATTATTTGCCTCGAATTGTTGACCATTTGGTGATGGCTAGAATTCGAGTTGACTTCTGAGTTACAGTTCATCTACCGGATGATGCTTAGTAATTTGGACCGATTTTCAGATCATCGGATTATCCACTGAGAGATATATACCGATTTTTATCGATATGTAGGGATTCGGTCCATGTGTTGTCTCAATATGCTTATAACATTTTGCTCGTATATTAGATCTGCGCGATTATGCTGTCTATTCATAGATATTAGAAAAAGCTTTCTAATTATATAAAGAAAGATTTATTTTGACATGTTTTCTGGAAGTTATGAAGTTAATAATATTATCAGACAACAATCGACCAACGCATCGGGCATGGCTGATTATTTGCCTCGAATTGTTGACCATATGGCGATGGCTAGCAAGTCGAGTTGACTTCTAACTTATTAGATCATCTACCAGATGATGATTTTCCGATCATCGGATTATCCATCGAGAGATATATACCGATTTTTATCGATATGTAGGGATTCCGTCAATGTTGTCTAAATATGCTCATAACTTTTTGTTCATATATTAGATCAGCGAGATTATAGTGTCTATGCGTAGCTATTAGAAAAAACTTTTTAATGGTATCAAGAATCAATTTTTTGGACACGTTTTGCTGAAGTTATGAAGTTAATAATATGATCAGTCAACAATCGACCAACTCATCGGGCATGGATGTTTATTTGGCTCAAATTGTTGACTATTTGGTGATGGCTAGAATTCGAGTTGACTTCTGAGTTATAGATCATCTACAGGACGATGCTTAGTAATTTGGATCGATTTTCAAATCATCGGATTATCCACCGAGAGATATATACCGATTTTTATCGATATGTAGGAATTCGGTCCATGTGTTGTCTCAATATGCTCATAACGTTTTGATCATATATTAGATTTGCGCGATTATGGTGTCTATGCATAGATATTAGAAAAAGCTTTCTAATGATATAAAGAAAGATTTATTTTGACATGTTTTCTAGAAGTTATGAAGTTAATAATATTATCAGTCAACAATCGACCAACTCATCGCGCATGACTGGTTATTTGCCTCGAATTGTTGACCGTACGGAGATAACTAGCGATTCGAGTTGACTTCTAACTTATCAGATCATCTAACGGATGATGCATAATAGTTTGAGTTAATTTTCAGATCATCGGATTATCCACCGAGAGATATATACCGATT
>NW_010967098.1:36872-37239 GCF_000463585.1 Tarenaya hassleriana
TTTTGCTCATATATTAGATCTGCGCGATTATAGTGTCTATGCGTAGCTATTAGAAAAAACTTTTAGAAAAATCTTTCTAATGATATAAAGAAAGATTTATTTTGACATGTTTTATGGAAATTATGAAGTTAATAATATGATCAATCAACAATCGATCAACTCATCGGACATGTCTGATTATTTGCCTCGAATTGTTGACCATTTGGTGATGGCTAGAATTCGAGTGGACTTCTGAGTTACAGTTCATCTACCGGACGATGCTTAGTAAATTGGATCGATTTTCAGATCATCGGATTATCCACTGAGGGATATATACCGATTTTTATCGATATGTAGGGATTCGGTCCATGTGTTGTCTCAATATGCT
>NW_010967098.1:37280-37737 GCF_000463585.1 Tarenaya hassleriana
GTGATGGCTAGAATTCGAGTTGACTTCTGAGTTACAGTTCATCTACCGGACGATGCTTAGTAAATTGGATCGATTTTCAGATCATCGGATTATCCACGGAGGGATATATACCGATTTTTATCGATATGTAGGGATTCGGTCCATGTGTTGTCTCAATATGCTCATAACGTTTTGTTCATATATTAGATCTGTGCGATTATGTTGTCTTGCATAGATATTAGATAAAACTTTCTAATGATATAAAGAAAGATTTATTTTTACATGTTTTCTGGAAGTTATGAAGTTAATAATATTATCAGTCAACAATCGACCAACTCATCGGGCATGGCTGGTTATTTGCCTCGAATTTTCGACCATATGGTGATGGCTAGCAATTCGAGCTGACTTCTAACTTATCAGATCATCTATCGGATGATGCATAGTAGTTTGGATCGATTTTCAGATCATCGGATTATCC
>NW_010967098.1:38736-43434 GCF_000463585.1 Tarenaya hassleriana
CTTTCTAATGATATAAAGAAAGATTTATTTTGACATGTTTTCTGGAAGTTATGAAGTTAATAATATTATCAGTCAACAATCGACCAACTCATCGGACATGGATGGTTATTTGGCTAAAATTGTTGACCATTTGGCGATGGGTAGAATTCGAGTTGATTTCTGAGTTACAGATCATCTACCAGACGATGCTTAGTAATTTGGATCGAATTTTAGATCATCGGATTATCCACCGAGAGATATACACCGATTTTTATCGATATGTAGGGATTCAGTCCATGTGTTGTCTCAATATGCTCATAACATTTTTTTTTATATTAGATCTGCGCGATTATGGTGTCTATGCATAGATATTAGATAAAACTTTCTAATGATATAAAGAAAGATTTATTTTGACATGTTTTCTGGAAGTTATGAAGTTAATAATATTATCAGTCAACAATCGACCAACTCATCGGGCATTGCTGGTTATTTGCCTCGAATTGTTGACTATATGGTGATGGCTAGCAATTCGAGTTGACTTTTAGCTTATCAGATCATCTACCGGATGGTGCATAGTATTTGGCTCGAATTTTAGATCATCGGATTATCCACCAGGAGATATATACTGATTTTTATCGATATGTAGGGATCATATATTAGATCTGCGCGATTATAGTGTCTATGCGTAGCTATTAGAAAAAGCTTTTAGAAAAAGCTTTCTAATGATATAAAGAAAGATTTATTTTGGCATCTTTTATAGAAATTATGAAGTTAATAATATGATCAATCAACAATCGATCAACTCATCGGACATGTCTGATTATTTGCCTCGAATTGTTGACCATTTGGTGATGGCTAGAATTCGAGTTGACTTCTGAGTTATAGATCATCTACCGGATGATGCTTAGTAATTTGGATCGATTTTCAGATCATCGGATTATTCACTGAGAGATATATACTGATTTTTATCGATATGTAGGGATTCAGTCAATGTAATGTCTCAATATGCTCATAACATTTTGCTCATATATTAGATCTACGCGATTATGGTGTCTATTCATAGATATTAGAAAAAACTTTCTAATGATATAAAGAACGATTTATTTTGACATGTTTTCTCGAAGTTATGAAGTTAATAATATTATCAGACAACAATCGACCAACGCATCGGGCATGGCTGATTATTTGCCTCGAATTGTTGACCATATGGCGATGGCTAGCAAGTCGAGTTGACTTCTAACTTATCAGATCATCTACCGGATGATGCATAGTAGTTTGGGTCGATTTTCAGATCATCGGATTATCCATCGAGAGATATATACCGATTTTTATCGATATGTAGGGATTCCGTCAATGTTGTCTAAATATGCTCATAACTTTTTATTCATATATTAGAAGAAATCGTTTCTTTCATAGTTCTAGCTCCTGGGATTAGATCCCACTTCATATACTTCACAGATCCTAGCAGATCGGTTCCAAAAGCGTTTGGAATCCTTCCCGTCGGTGTGGATACGTGTAGAGGGACTGTAACTTCAGTCCTAGGTGATTAAACAGGCCCCGGATCGACTCCTACTTCCGTTTCTTCAGGAAAGAGGTAAGAATTCGATTCCCACGGTGATATGCACGATCTGTTCGGGTTTTGCAGGTTTGGTTGCGTGTGACGTTTGACTAGGTTTAGATCTTTCTTCCGCTGCATGAAACCTAGTAAACCAAACCCTAGATCGATATGATCGCATACTAGGAACCCGTAGCGAAACCCAACAGTGGTATCAGAGTCTGGTTCTCTGTATATCGCCGTGCTTGTTGTATGCCTATATGAATTTTAATGGTTAAAATTGCATGATAGGCTTGATCTATGCATATTTAATGATGTTATGATTGTTATTTGATGCATGGATGAGTTTGGGGTCGAAGACGGCTTGATGGCGCATCAAATTAGGGTGAAAACCTAGATTTCGTGGCCTGAAAGTGTCTCCTAGAGTTGACTCGGACAGAGTCAGAGTTTTGACTCGACAGAGTCAGAACGAGAGAAACTCAGAGTTTTGACTCGGACAGAGTCAGAGTTTTGACTCGACCGAGTCAGAACGACAGAATCAGAATGACAAAATCAGAGTTTTGACTCGGACAGAGTCAAGTGTTGACTCGATAGAGTCAGAACGAATCAAAAATCGAGCAGACCTGACCTCAGAGGCTTCTGACTCGGACCGAGTCAGGTGTTGACTCGGACCGAGTCAGTACAGAAGGTTGTCTAGTTCGTCACGTTTTGGTTCGGACTGATTTGGGGAGATTTCGGCTTCTGACTCGGACCGAGTCAAGTATTGACTCGGACTGAGTCAGTTCGTCAGACTTTGTTAAATGCAATTGTTGCATCGTTTCAAGTGTCTAAGCCGAGATTCTGATTCTACCGATCTGATCGGAACAGCTTGATTGAACTGACTGGAATTCAGTCAAGATTTCATTGTGTTCAAGTCACATATACCTCATGAAATCTCAAGCTATTACCGCCCATTAGTAGAGCAACTGTCAAGGCCTCGATCGTCATGGTTACGGGTCATGCCCTAGCTGAGCGTGCCTGATTATCTTGGTGAGGCAGTATGGAGAAATCGTGATTCTCATAGCTCGAATATGGTTGAGCTTGAATTGGGTTATCAAGTCGGACTTGGACCTGATGGTAAGGATGGGATGAGGAACATGCAGTGATAGCGTATCACTATCCCATACACATCTAGGAATCACATAGGATGTGATTGACAATGTGTTGTCTACCTAAATAACATGTTTTTTAGCGTCATGCCCTAGCTGACTCAAAAGCATGTGAAATATGGATCCTAGCTCACTTAGAAACTCATTGAGGGTGTTTTTCTTAGTGGGAGCCTGTCATATTGCACCTATTGTCTGTGTTAGTATGTGTACTAAGCGACTTGCATGTTTTATGTCTTTTGTTTTGTCTTTTTCTGTAGAATATGACTGCTGCAGATAATCTGGCTAATCTCTCCATGCGATCCATCCTGGATCGGGAGAGACTCACTGGTGGAAACTTTCTCGACTGGTACCGCAACCTGAGAATTGTTCTCAGGCATGAGCGGAAGCTCTACGTGCTGGAAGAAGCCGTTCCAGAGGATGAACCAGCGGCCAATGCGCCCAGGGCTGTCAGAGATGCTTACCATAAGCACATCAATGACAACCTGGACGTGACCTGTCTGATGCTCGGATCTATGTCGGCTGAGTTGCAGAAACAACTCGAAGGAACTGATGCCTTCGAGATGATCGAGCATCTCAGGACTATGTTCGAGGAACAGGCAAGGGTCGAACGATTTAACGTCCTTAAGAACCTGGTCAACTGTAAGATGACCAATGGTTCACCCGTGAGTACTCATATCCTCAAGATGAAGGGTTATCTAGAGGATCTTGACAGACTAGGGTTGGAGGTTAGTCGTGAGTTGGCAGTAGACCTAGTTCTCCAATCCCTGCCGCATAGTTTTGACCAGTTTGTCATGAACTATAACATGCACGGGATGGAGAAGGACTTGACCGAACTACATGGGATGTTGCGATCGGCCGAGCAGAACATCAAAGTCGAGAAGAATGTCCTAATGGTTGGAAAGAGTTCCAACAAGAGGAAGCGTTCCAAGGGCGTGAAAGGCAAGGGCAAAACGGCAAGTGTTGCCGCCGAGCCTAAGCCGAAGGCCGAGAAGGGAGAGTGCCATTTCTGCCATGCCATCGGGCATTGGCGCAGAAACTGCAAACTCTACCTGGAAGATCAGAAGAAGAAGAAGCTTGCAGAAGCTTCATCTTCGGGTATCTTTGTTATAGAGGCTAACTTGTTTACTTCTACATCATGGGTATTGGATACCGGATGTGCCTCACACATTTGTGGAAATGTGCAGGGCTTGAGAAGAAGTAGGCAGCTAGCGAAGGGAGAAGTGGATCTCCGCGTCGGGAATGGAGCAAGAGTTGCTGCGTTGACCGTCGGGACTTATGATCTTACTTTACCTTCTGGACTTGTGTTAGAACTACATGATTGTTATTTTGTACCTGCCATTAGCAGGAATATTATTTCAATTTCATGTTTGGATTCTGATGGTTTTCGTTTTGTTATTGAGAACAAAACTTTATCTATTTATAGAGGTGCTTTATTTTATGGTAATGGTTACCTATTTAATGGCCTTTATATTTTGGATGATAAACCATCAGGACACAATTCGATCTATAACATTAGTACCAAGCGGTTTAAGCCGAACGACTTAAACCCGACCTATCTCTGGCATTGTCGACTTGGCCACATCAACGAGAAACGCATAGCGAAGCTTCATTCTGATGGACTTCTTGATTCTTTTGATTATGAATCAATCGAATCATGCGATTCATGTTTGATGGGCAAGATGACAAAATCTCCTTTTACTAGAAAAGGAGAACGGGCTACGGAGTTGCTAGAACTCATACATAGTGATGTGTGCGGTCCTATGAGCTCGCCCGCTAGAGGGGGTTATCTGTATTTCGTTACGTTTACTGATGATTTCAGTAGGTACGGTTATGTCTACTTGATGAGACATAAGTCTGAAACGCTTGAATTGTTCAAGAATTTCAGAAACGAGGTACAGAACCAACTTGGCAAGACGATCAAGTTGCTTCGATCTGATCGAGGTGGCGAGTATATGAGCCAAGAGTTCACTGACTATCTGGCAGATTGTGGGATTGTCTCACAACTGACTCCACCTG
>NW_010967098.1:45347-48006 GCF_000463585.1 Tarenaya hassleriana
TCGACGGATGATAATATTGCCGACCCATTGACGAAGCCTCTCCCTTCGTCAAAACATGATGGTCATGTTAAGGGTATGAGGATTAGATGCTTGTAGGATGGATAATAGAGCATAGTGGGAGATTGTTGGTTGTAATGCTCTAGGATGATCCGTGATATGACATTTTGACTTTGTATTGATTCATTGATTTATGAATGCATTACATTCCCTTATATGATTGGCATGTTTGTTATATTTCGGTACCCTTGAATCATTAGAGAATGACTCTAAAAACCCTGGTCAGTTATCATTGTGGGAACAATGATGAATTAAGACTAGCATGAGGTGTGATCGATGCATTGGATGCATGTCACAATCATGGGTACTCGTTGTGAACGAGTGACTGGTTGACCCGCATGAGATTGTCACATGGACAGAGTCATGACTTGAATCTCATACAGCGGTTCGTTCTTGGATCCTCAGACCTGAGATGTCTAGAGTATCTGATATGAGGAGTGACGTGTCTTAACTGCTAAGCATCGTCCGATAGATGATCTATAACTCAGAAGTAACCTCGAATTCTAGCCATCACCAAATGGTCAACAATTTGAGCCAAATAACCATCCATGCCTGATGAGTTGGTCGATTGTTGACTGATCATATTATTAACTTTATAACTTCCACAAAACGTGTCCAAAAAATTGACTCTTGATACCCTTAAAAAGTCTTTTCTAATAGCTACGCATAGACACTATAATCGCGTAGATCTAATATATGAACAAAAAGTTATGAGCATATTTAGACAACATTGACGGAATCCCTACATATCGATAAAAATCAATATATATATCTCTATGGACAATCCGATGATCTGAAAATCGACCCAAACTACTATGCATCATCCGATAGATGATCTGATAAGTTAGAAGTCAACTCGACTTGCTAGCCATTGCCATATGGTCAACAATTCGAGGCAAATATGTTGGGTTTCGCTACGGATTCCTAGCATGCGATCATATCGATCTAGGGTTTGGTTTACTAGGTTTCATGCAGCGGAAGGATATTCTAAACCTAGTCAAACGTCACACGCAACCAAACCTGCAAAACCCGAACAGATCGTGTATATCACCGTGGGAATCGAATACTTACCTCTTTCCTGAAGAAACGGAAGTAGGAGTCGATCCGGGGCCTGTTCAATCACTAGGACTGAAGTTACAGTCCCTCTACACCGGGAAGGATTCCAAACGCTTTTGGAACCGATCTGCTAGGATCTGTGAAGTATATGAAGTGGGATCTAATCCCAGGAGCTAGAACTATGAAAGAAACGATTTCTTCTGTGTTTTTTGCTCTGTCTTAGGGTTCTTTTCGTCTGTCTTCGGTTGAGGACGGCGTCCAATATCCTTTTTATAAGATAGGAACCCTAATCCTTGTGGAAAAGTGACTTTTTCCGAGTATTGACTCGGTCCGAGGAGATTAGATCTCACTTCATATATACTTCACAGATCCTAGCAGATCGGTTCCAAAAGCGTTTGGAATCCTTCCCGGTGTAGAGGGACTGTAACTTCAGTCCTAGTGATTGAACAGGCCCCGGATCGACTCCTACTTCCGTTTCTTCAGGAAAGAGGTAAGTATTCGATTCCCACGGTGATATACACGATCTGTTCGGGTTTTGCAGGTTTGGTTGCGTGTGACGTTTGACTAGGTTTAGATCTTTCTTCCGCTGCATGAAACCTAGTAAACCAAACCCTAGATCGATATGATCGCATGCTAGGAATCCGTAGCGAAACCCAACATATTTGCCTCGAATTGTTGACCATATGGCAATGGCTAGCAAGTCGAGTTGACTTCTAACTTATCAGATCATCTATCGGATGATGCATAGTAGTTTGGGTCGATTTTCAGATCATCGGATTGTCCATAGAGATATATATATTGATTTTTATCGATATGTAGGGATTCCGTCAATGTTGTCTAAATATGCTCATAACTTTTTGTTCATATATTAGATCTACGCGATTATAGTGTCTATGCGTAGCTATTAGAAAAGACTTTTTAAGGGTATCAAGAGTCAATTTTTTGGACACGTTTTGTGGAAGTTATAAAGTTAATAATATGATCAGTCAACAATCGACCAACTCATCAGGCATGGATGGTTATTTGGCTCAAATTGTTGACCATTTGGTGATGGCTAGAATTCGAGGTTACTTCTGAGTTATAGATCATCTATCGGACGATGCTTAGTAATTTGGATCGATTTTCAGATCATCGGATTATCCACCGAGAGATATATACCGATTTTTATCCATATGTAGGGATTCGATCCATGTGTGGTCTCAATATGCTCATAACGTTTTGTTCATATATTAAATCTGCGCGATTATGGTGTCTATGCATAGATATTAGATAAAGCTTTCTAATGATATAAAGAAAGATTTATTTTGACACATTTTGTGGAAGTTATGAAGTTAATAATATAATCAGTCAACAATCGACCAACTCATCGGGCATATATGATTATTTGCCTCAAATTATTGACCATATGGCGATGTCTAGCAATTCGAGTTGACATCTAACTTATCTGATCATCTACCGGACGATGCATAGTAATTTGGATCGATTTTCAGATCATCGGATTATCCACCGAGAGATATATACCGATTTTTATCGATATGTAGGGATT
>NW_010967098.1:49179-52797 GCF_000463585.1 Tarenaya hassleriana
GAACGCTTACCTCAATCGATCTGGGGCCTGTTTCAATTGATGTGTTCGTCCGATCACTGTAGGCAGGAAGAATACCTTGCCTTCTACACGTATCCACACGGCGGAAAGGATTCCAACGGTTGGAACTTGTCTGCTATGACTGAAGAACGCTTTCTTCTTTGTGCAAGGGTTTCAGGGATCTTTCTCTTAGTTTTTCCACTATCAAAACCTCTCAATAGGGTCTGAAAATCGTGCCAAGAGAGTTAGGAGGCGTTCCCCAAAGTTAATCCCACTTAAAACTCTAATTAGAGCGAGTTTAGTAAATCCCGACGTCTGGACTGATCGGTCCAGGCCTGGACCGATCGGTCTGGAGCTTTTTACGTTTGGACCGATCGGTCCATATGTCCGGACCGATCAGTCTGGAACACTTTCCAGACCGTGTGACTGTCACACGTTATCTTCGGACCGACCGGTCCACGTGTCTGGACCGATCGGTCTGGGTTGGCTGGACCGATCGGTCTAGACCTTCTAGACCGGTCGGTCTGGCCTCCGCTCCACCGGTATTTTCTCGTCTCTTCTCGTGCATTTGTCCTTTCTTGTGTGTGTGACCCTGTAGGCTCATCCGATATAATAGTATAACCCGAAATCTCTATTCCGGATATACAAGTCATAGGCGGTCTCTAGCAAGATACTATGACTACCTATCTCGAATAGAGTTTGTTCGTGATCTTACGAACGCCAGTGATGATTCCGCCTTTTGTATCACGATATCATATGTCGAATATGTTGGGTTTCCTGGGATCTCATGAGCGAATCCTATTCCTAAGAGATCGATTCTAGGGTTTGCGCAGCGGATGTAAAACAAAAATTATAGAACCCTAGAACCATGCTGCTATTGAAATCGTAGAAACGTTAAGAACGCTTACCTCAATCGATCCGGGGCCTGTCTCTATCGATGAATCGTTCTGATCACGAAAGGCAGGAAGATTACCTCGCCCTCTACACGTATCCACACCTCGGGATGGATTCCAACGATTGGAACTTGTCTGCTAGGACTCGAATCTCTATTCGATATGTGCACTTTCAGAAAACAAGACTTAGAACTTGTTTTGGATCTCCAAAAACTCACACTTTTCTCCAAAAGTCGGCTGTTCTTCGTCTCTCCTTAATTAGGGTTCTAATCACTTTCTTATAAAGTGATTTAACCCTAATTTCGGTCTAATTTTCGGAAAACCGGAACCCGGAACGGACGGTCCAGAAAAGCACTGGGACCGTCCGTTCCAGTGTGTAGAACGGACGGTCTGCCTAAAACGTGGACCGTCCGTTCCACCACGTAGAACGGACGGTCTGCGTGCTAATGTGGAACGTCCGTTCCAGTCTCCAGAACGGACGGACCACACGTCTGGACCGTAGGGTCTGGACCGTCCGTTCCGAACCTTTCGGTCCGTCCGGTCTGGACCCTTCCGCCTCGGTTTTCCATCGTTTTCTCTCGTGTATTCGTCCTTCCCTGCGTGTGTGACCCTGTAGGCTCATTCGACATAGCAGTATAGTCCGAAATCTCTATTCCGGATATACAAGTCATAGGCGGTCTCTAGCAAGACACTATGACTACCTATCTCGAATAGAGTTTGTCCGTGATCATACGAACGCCAGTGATGATTCCGGCTGATGATCCTTTTGTATCGCGATATCATATGTCGAACATAAGGCATGGACAAGCCACCTTATCTGATTCGACTGCTTTCTCGTTAACTGAGTTTGACTGTCTGAAATAGACGACGTTCGTCTATAGTGCGGCCACACATTTCCACAGTCTCGCTCACACGAGGGGCCCAGCGATATCTCTCTCTTTTACGAGAGGTACAAATCCCATCTTGACTATCTACAATCCAGTACATGATTCGTTTCGTGCCTGATACACGCCTTTATAATCCTCCTGTTACGCAGGACGTTTGACGCATTCAAAGCACAAAACTCCTCATGTTGGATTCCGTAGATATCTCAGGTCTTAGGATCCAATCATGGAACCGCCATATGAGATTCAAGTCATGACGCTAGTCCATGTGACAATCTCATGCGAGTCAATCCAGTATTCCGTTCTCCAACGAATACCTATGACTGTGATCGTATCCAATACCTATGATCATCTCTATAATCATCAATCACACATCATACTAGTCTTATTATGTCATCATTCCCATAATGACACAAGACTAGGAAGTTTAGTATCATTCATAATGATACATGGATTTCATAACAGATCTAGTATGCAAGAACATGTAATGAATCAAATACTCTCATAAAAACCATAGAAAGTATCTATACATCAAATGTATCTGAATAAAGCTCATAAACAATACATCATAGAGCACTAAACCAACAGATGGCTAGCAATTCGAGTTGACTTTTAACTTATCTGATCATCTACCGGATGATGCATAGTAGTTTGGGTCGATTTTTAGATCATCGGATTATCCACCGAGAGATATATACTAATTTTTATCAATATGTAGGGATTCCGTCAATGTGTTGTCTAAATATACTCATAACGTTTTTTTCATATATTAGATATGCGCGATTATAGTGTCTATGCGTAGCTATTAGAAAAAGCTTTCTAATGATATAAAAAAAGATTTTTTTGGACATGTTTTATGGAAGTTATAAAGTTAATAATATGATCAGTCAACAATCGACGAGCTCATCGGGCATGGATGGTTATTTGGCTCAAATTGTTGACCATTTGGTGATGACTAGTTTCGAGTTGACTACTGAGTTACAGATCATCTACCAAACGATGCTTAGTAATTTGGATCGATTTTCAGATCATCGGATTATCCACCGAGAGATATATACCGATTTTTATCGATATGTAGGGATTCGGTCCATGTGTTGTCTCAATATACCATAAGCGATTATAGTGTCTATGCATAGATATTAGAAAAAGCTTTCTAATGATATAAAGAAAGATTTATTTTGACATGTTTTCTGGAAGTTATGAAGTTAATAATATGATCAGTCAACAATCGACCAACTCATCGGGCATGGCTGATTATTTGCATCGAATTGTTGACCATATGGCGATGGCTAGCAATTCGAGTTGACTTCTAACTTATCAGATCATAATGTATAGTAGTTTGGATCAATTTTTGGATCATCGGATTATCCACCGAGAGATATATACCGATTTTTATCGATATGTAGGGATTCCGTCAATGTTGTCCAAATATGCTCATAACTTTTTGCTCATATATTAGATCTGCGCGATTATGGTGTCTATGTGTAGCTATTAGAAAAAGCATTCTAATGGTATCAAGAAAGAATTTTTTGGACACGTTTTGTGGAAGTTATGAAGTTAATAACATGATCAGTCAACAATCGACGAGCTAATCAGGCATGGATGGTTATTTGGCTCAAATTGTGGACCATTTGGTGATGACTAGTTTCGAGTTGACTTCTGAGTTACAGATCATCTATCGGACGATGCTTAGTAATTTGGATCGATTTTCAGATCATCGGATTATCCACCGAGAGATATATACCGATTTTTATCGATATGTAGGAATTCGGTCCATGTGTTGTCTCAATATACTCATAACGTTTTGCTCATATATTAGATCTGCGCGATTATAGTGTCTATGC
>NW_010967098.1:53811-55054 GCF_000463585.1 Tarenaya hassleriana
CGGACGATGCTTAGTAATTTGGATCGATTTTCAGATCATTGGATTATCCACCGAGAGTTATATACCGATTTTTATCGATATGTAGGGATTTGGTCTATGTGTTGTCTCAATATACTCATAACGTTTTGTTCATATATTAGAACTACGCGATTATAGTGTCTATGCATAGATATTAGATAAAGCTTTCTAATGATATAAAGAAAAATTTATTTTGACATGTTTTCTGTAAGTTATGAAGTTAATAATATTATCAGTCAACAATCGACCAACTCATCGGGTATGGCTGGTTATTTGCCTCGATTTGTTGACCATTTGGTGATGGCTAGCAATTTGAGTTGACTTTTAACTTATCAGATCATCTACCAGATGATGTATAGTAGTTTGGGTCGATTTTTAGATCATCGGATTATCCACCGAGAGATATATACTGATTTTTATCAATATGTAGGGATTCCGTCAATGTGTTGTCTAAATATACTCATAAATTTTTGTTCATATATTAGATCTGCGCGATTATAGTGTCTATGCGTAGCTATTAGAAAAAGATTTCTAATGATATAAAGAAAGATTTTTTTGGACATGTTTTATGGAAGTTATGAAGTTAATAATATGATCAGTCAACAATCGACGAGCTCATCAGGCATGCATGGTTATTTGGCTCAAATTGTTGACCATTTGGTGATGACTAGTTTCGAGTTGACTTCTGAGTTACAGATCATCTATCGGACGATGCTTAGAAATTTGGATCGATTTTCAGATCATCGGATTATCCACCGAGAGATATATACCGATTTTTATCGATATGTAGGAATTCGGTCCATGTGTTGTCTCAATATACTCATAACGTTTTGCTCATATATTAGATCTGCACGATTATGGTGTCTATGCATAGATATTAGAAAAAGCTTTCTAATGATATAAAGAAAGATTTATTTTGACATGTTTTCTGGAAGTTATGAAGTTAATAATATTATCAGTCAACAATCGACCAACTCATCGGGCATGGCTGATTATTTGCCTCGAATTGTTGACCATATGGCGATGGCTAGCAATTCGAGTTGACTTCTAACTTATCAGATCATCTACCGGATGATGTATAGTAGTTTGGAGCAATTTTTAGATCATCGGATTATCCACCGAGAGATATATACCGATTTTTATCGATATGTAGGGATTCCGTCAATGTTGTCCAAATATGCTCAAAACTTTTTGCTCATATATTAGATCTGCGCGATTATGGTGT
>NW_010967098.1:55140-55751 GCF_000463585.1 Tarenaya hassleriana
AGTCAACAATCGACCAACTCATCGGGCATGGATTGTTATTTAGCTGAAATTGTTGACCATTCGGCGATGGCTAGAATTCGAGTTGACTTCTGAGTTACAGATCATCTACCAGACGATGCTTAGTAATTTGGATCGATTTTGAGATCATCGGATTATCCACCGAGAGATATATATCGATTTTTATCGATATGTAGGGATTCCGTCAATGTTGTCCAAATATGCTCATAACTTTTTGCTCATATATTAGATCTGCGCGATTATGGTGTCTATGTGTAGCTATTAGAAAAAGCTTTCTAATGGTATCAAGAAAGAATTTTTTGGACACGTTTTGTGGAAGTTATGAAGTTAATAACATGATCAGTCAACAATCGACCAACTCATCGGGCATGGCTGATTATTTGCCTCGAATTATTGACCATATGGCGATGGCTAGCAATTCGAGTTGACTTCTAACTTATCAGATCATCTACCGGATGATGTATAGTAGTTTGGAGCAATTTTTAGATCATCGGATTATCCACCGAGAGATATATACCGATTTTTATCGATATGTAGGGATTCGGTCCATGTATTGTCTCAATATGCTCATAACGTTTTGTTCATATATTAGA
>NW_010967098.1:56141-60102 GCF_000463585.1 Tarenaya hassleriana
ATAGATCATCTATCGGACGATGCTTAGTAATTTGGATCGATTTTCAGATCATCGGATTATCCACCGAGAGATATATACCGATTTTTATCGATATGTAGGGATTCGGTCCATGTGTTGTTTAAATATGCTCATAACGTTTTGTTCATATATTAGAACTGCGCGATTATGGTGTCTGTGCATAGATATTAGATAAAGCTTTCTAATGATATAAAGAAAAATTTATTTTGACATGTTTTCTGTAAGTTATGAAGTTAATAATATTATAAGTCAACAATCGACCAACTCATCGGGCATGGCTGGTTATTTGCCTCGAATTGTTGACCATTTGGTGATGGCTAGCAATTCAAGTTGATTTTTAACTTATCAGATCATCTACCAGATGATGTATAGTAGTTTGGGTCGATTTTTAGATCATCGGATTATCCACCGAGAGATATATACTGATTTTTATCAATATGTTGAGATTCCGTCAATGTGTTGTCTAAATATACTCATAACTTTTTGTTCATATATTAGATCTGCGCGATTATAGTGTATATGCGTAGCTATTAGAAAAAGCTTTCTAATGATATAAAGAAAGATTTTTTTGGACAAGTTTTATGGAAGTTATGAAGTTAATAATATGATCAGTCAACAATCGACGAGCTCATCAGGCATGGATGGTTATTTGGCTCAAATTGTTGACCATTATGTGATGACTAGAATTCGAGTTAATCATCTACCGGACGATGTTTAGTAATTTGGATCGATTTTCAGATCATCGGATAATCCACCGAGAGATATATACTGATTTTTATCGATATGTAGGGATTCGGTCCATGTGTTGTCTCAATATACTCATAACGTTTTGCTCATATATTAGATCTGCGCGATTATGGTGTATATGCATAGATATTAGAAAAAGCTTTCTAATGATATAAAGAAAGATTTATTTTGACATGTTTTTTGGAAGTTATGAAGTTAATAATATTATCAGACAACAATCGACCAACTCATCGGGCATGGCTGGTTATTTGCCTCGAATTGTTGACCATATGGTGATGGCTAGCAATTCGAGTTGACTTCTAACCTATCACATCATTTACCGGATGATGCATAGTTGTTTGGGTCGATTTTCAGATCATCAGATTATCCACCAAGAGATATATATACCGATTTTTATCGATATGTAGGGATTCCGTCAATGTATTGTCTAAATATGCTCATAACTTTTTGCTCATATATTAGATCTGCGCGATTATAGTGTCTATGCGTACCTATTAGAAAAAGCTTTCTAATGATATAAAGAAAGATTTATTTTGACATGTTTTATTGAAGTTATGAAGTTAATAATATGATCAGTCAACAATCGACCAACTCATCGGGCATGGCTGATTATTTGCCTCGAATTGTTGACCATTTGGCGATGGCTAGAATTCGAGTTCACTTATGAGTTACAGATCATCTACCGGACGATGCTTAGTAATTTGGATCGATTTTCAGATCATTGGATTATCCACCGAGAGATATATACCGATTTTTATCGATATGTAGGGATTCGGTCCATGTGTTGTCTCTATTGATTTAGTGCTCTATGATATACTGATGCATACTTGAATATGTTATGAAATCCATGTATTGTTATGAACAATATTAAACTCCCTAGTCATGTATCATTATGAGAATAATGATATACTAAGACTAGTATGATATGTGATTGATGATCATATAGATTATCATAGGTATTGGATACGATCACAATCATAGGTATTCGTTGAAGAACGGAATATTGGATTGACCAGCATGAGATTGTCACATGGACTAGCGTCATGACTTAAATTAATCTCATATGGCGGTTCCATGATTGGATCCTAAGACCTGAGATATCTACGGAATCCAACATGAGGAGTTGCGTACTTTGAATACGTCAAATGTCCTGCGTAACAGGAAGACTATAAAGGCGTGTATCAGGTAAAAAAAGAATCATGTGTTGGATTGGAGATAGTCAAGATGGGATTTGTACCTCTCGTAAAAGAGAGAGATATCGTTGGGCCCCTCGTGTGAGCGAGACTGCAGAAATGTGTGGCCGCACTACAGACGAACATCGTCTATTTCAGACAGTCGAACTTAGTCAAGATGGGATTTGTACCTCTCGTAAAAGAGAGAGATATCGTTGGGCCCCTCGTGTGAGCGAGACTGTAGAAATGTGTGGTCGCACTATAGACGAACGTCGTCTATTTCAGACAGTCGAACTTAGTGAACGAGAAAGCAGTAGAATCAGATAAGGTGGCTTGTCCATGCCTTATGTTCGACATATGATATCGTGATACAAAAGGATCATAAACCGGAATCATCACTGGCGTTCGTAAGATCACGAACAAACTCTATTCGAGATAGGTAGTCATAGTGTCTTGCTAGAGACCGCCTATGACTTGTATATCCGGAATAGAGATTTCGGGTTATACTTCTACATCGAATGAGCCTACAGGGTCACACACGCAGGGAAGGACGAAACGCATGAGAAAATGACGGAAAAACCGAGACGGAAGGGACTGGAACGGACGGATCGAAAGGGCCAGACCTGACGGTCCGCCACGTCCAGGCCCGACGGTCCACGTTTAGATGCAGACCGTCCGTTCTAAGTGTTGGAACGTACGGTCCACGTGTATTTCTGAACCGTCCGTTCCGGCTTCCGGGTTTTTGAAAATTAGACCGAATTAAGATTAAATTACTATATAAGAAGGAGATTGAAAACCTAATTAATGAAGAGACTGGTGCAGCCGTCTGGTATAGAACTTTGAGAGCTTTGGGTGAGATCCAAAGAGTTCTAAGAGTTCCAAGTCTCGTTTTCTCGAAGCGCGAAACCGAATAGTAGATTCGGATCCTAGCAGAAAAGTTCCAACCGTTAGAATCCATCCTAAGGTGTGGATACGTGTAGAGGGCGAGGTATTCTTCCTCCCTTTCGTGATTGAACGAGTTCTTCAATTGATACAGACCCCGGATCGATTGAGGTAAGCGTTCTTACTTTTCTACGATTCATAAGAAGCATGGTTCTAGGGTTTCATAAAATTTTGTTTTACATTCGCTGCGCAAACCCTACAATCGATCTCTTAGGAATAGGATTCGCTCTAGAGATCCCAGTAAACCAATAGTCTCAATATGCTCATAACGTTCTGCTCATATATTAGATCTACGCGATTATGGTGTCTATGCATAGATATTAGAAAAAGTTTTCTAATGATATAAAGAAAGATTTATTTTGACATGCTTTCTCGAAGTTATGAAGTTAATAATATTATCAATCAACAATCAACCAACTCATCGGGCATGGCTGATTATTTGCCTCGAATTGTTGACCATATGGCGATGGCTAGCAATTTGAGTTGACTTCTAACTTATCAGATCATCTACCGGATGATGCATAGTAGTTTGGATCGATTTTCAGATCATCGGATTATCCACCGAGAGATATATACTGATTTTTATCGATATGTAGGGATTCCGTCAATGTTGTCTAAATATGCTCATAACTTTTTGTTCATATATTAGATCTACGCAATTATCTATGCGTAGCTACTAGAAAAGGCTTTCTAATGGTATCAAGAATCAATTTTTTGGACACGTTTTGTGGATGTTATGAAGTGAATAATATGATCAGTCAACAATCGACCAACTCATCGGGCATGGATGGTTATTTGGCACAAATTGTTGACAATTTGGCGATGACTAGAATTCGAGTTGACTTCTGAGTTACAGATCATCTATCGGACGATTCTTAGTAATTTGGATGGATTTTCAGATCATCGGATTATCCACCGAGAGATATATACCGATTTTTATCGGTCACGGGGCAAGCCCTTATTGTTTTGAGAGCTTTACATGTGCAAGCTAAGGAGGATGGGGATGAACTACAAAGGGAGAATATCTTTTATACTCGATGTCATGTGAAAGATCGGGTATGTGGATTGATTATAGATGGAGG
>NW_010967098.1:60718-60920 GCF_000463585.1 Tarenaya hassleriana
CTCTTTATGATACTCCTCAACTGTCTTATTTCCCTGTTTAAGACTTTGCAACCGCAAGTGTAAATCCCGATAATAATGAGAAGGCACAAACCTTCTTCTCATGACAGCTTTCATTTCCTCCCAACTTCCAACTGGTTGCTCCCGATTTCGACGTCTACACAAGGTTAGTTGATCCCACCAAACAATAGCATAATCTGTAAAT
>NW_010967098.1:62385-63473 GCF_000463585.1 Tarenaya hassleriana
ATCAGTCAACAATCGACCAACTCATCGGGCATGGATGGTTATTTGGTTCAAATTGTTGACCATTTGGCGATGGATAGAATTCGAGTTGAGTTCTGAGTTACAGATCATCTAACGGACGATGCTTAGTAATTTGGATCGATTTTCAGATCATCGGGTTATCCAGCAAGATATATATACCGATTTTTATCGATATATAGGGATTCTGTCAATGTGTTGTCTAAATATGCTCATAACTTTTTGCTCATATATTAGATCTGCACGATTATACTGTCTATGCGTAGCTATTAGAAAAAGCTTTCTAATGATATAAAGAAAGAACTATTTTGACATGTTTTAGGGAAGTTATGAAGTTAATAATATGATCAGTCAACAATCGACCAACTCATCGGGTATGTCTGATTATTTGCCTCGAATTGTTGACCATATGGCGATGGCTAGCATTCGAGTTGACTTCTAACTTATCAGATCATCTACCGGATGATTCATAGTAGTTTGGGTCGATTTTCAGATCATCGAATTATCACCGAGAGATATATACCGATTTTTATCCATACGTAGGGATTCCGTCAATGTGTTGTCCAAATATGCTCATATCGTTTTGCCATATATTAGATCTGCGAGGTTATAGTATCTATGCGTAGCTATTAGAAAACGCTTTCTAATGATACAAAGAAAGATTTTGTTGGACATGTTTTATGGAAGTTATGAAGTTAATAATATGATCAGTCAAAAATCGACGAGCTCATCGGGCATGGATGGTTATTTGGCTCAAATTGTTGACCATTTGGCGATGGCTAAAATTCGAGTTGACTTCTGAGTTATAGATCATCTAACGGACGATGCTTAGTAATTTGGATCAATTTTTACATCATCGAATTATCCACCGAGAGATATATATCGATTTTTATCGATATGTAGGGATTCGATCAATGTTGGCTAAATATACTTATAACTTTTTGCTCATATATTAGATCTGCGCGATTATGGTGTCTATGCGTAGCTATTAGAAAAAGCTTTCTAATGATACAAAGAAAGGATTTTTTGGACATGTTTTATGGAAGTTATGAAGTTAATAATATGATCAGTCA
>NW_010967098.1:63829-67479 GCF_000463585.1 Tarenaya hassleriana
AAGCTTTCTATTGATCTAAAGAAAGATTTATTTTGACATGTTTTCTGGAAGGTATGAAGTTAATAATATTATCGGTCAACAATCGACCAACTCATCAGGCATGGCTGATTATTTGCCTCGAATTGTTGACCATATGGCGATGGCTAGCAATTCGAGTTGACTTCTAACTTATCAGATCATCTACCGGATGATGCATAATAGTTTGGGTCGATTTTTCGGATCATCGGATTATCCACCGAGAGATATATACTGATTTTTATCGATATGTAGGGATTCCGTCAATGTGTTGTCTAAATATGCTCATAACGTTTTGCTCATATATTATATCTGGCGATTATAGTGTCTATGCGTAGCTATTAGAAAAAGCTTTCTAATGATATAAAGAAAGATTTATTTTGACATGTTTTCTGGAAGTTATGAGGTTAATAATATGATCAGTCAACAATCTACCAATTCATCGTGCATGGCTGATTATTTGCCTCGAATTGTTGACCATATGGCGATGGCTGGCAATTCGAGTTGACTTCTAACTTATCAGATCATCCACAGATGATGGATACTAGTTTTGGTCGATTTTCAGATCATCGGATTATCCACCTTGAGATATATACCGATTTTCATCGATATGTAGGGATTCCGTCAATGTGTTGTCTAAATATGCTCATAACTTTTTGCTCATATATTAGATCTACAGGATTATAGTGTCTATGCGTAGATATTAGAAAAAGCTTTCTAATCATAAAGGAAAGATTTTGTTGGACATGTTTTATAGATGTTATGAAGTTAATAATATGATCAGTCAATAATCGACGAGCTCATCAGGCATGGATGGTTATTTGGCTCAAATTGTTGACCATTTGGCGATGATTAGAATTCGAGTTGACTTCTGAGTTACAGATCATCTACCGGACGATGCTTAGTAATTTGGATCGATTTTCACATCATCGGATTATCCACCGAGAGATATATACCGATTTTTATCGATATGTAGGGATTCCGTCAATGTTGTCTAAATATACTTATAACTTTTTGCTCATATATTAGATCTATGCGATTATGGTGTCTATGCGTAGCTATTAGAAAAAGCTTTCTAATGATACAAAGAAAGGATTTTTTGGACATGTTTTATGGAAGTTATGAAGTTAATAATATGATCAGTCAATAATCGACGAGCTCATCGGGCATGGATGGTTATTTTGCTCAAATTGTTGACCATTTGGCGATGACTAGAATTTGAGTTGACTTCTGAGTTACAGATCATCTCCGAACGATGCTTAGTAATTTGGATTGATTTTCAGATCATCGGATTATCCACCGAGAGATATATACCGATTTTTATCGATATGTAGGGATTTTGTCAATGTGTTGTCTAAATATGCTCAAAACTTTTTGCTCATATATTTGATCTGCGCGATTATAGTGTCTATACTACCTATTAGAAAAAGCTTTCTAATGATATAAAAAAAAGATTTATTTTGACATGTTTTATGGAAGTTATGAAGTTAATAATATGATCAGTCAACAATCGATCAACTCATTGGGCATGTCTGATTATTTGCCTCGAATTGTTGACCATTTGGCGATTGCTAGAATTCGAGTTGACTTGTTACAGATCATCTATCGGACGATGTTTAGTAATTTGGATCGATTTTCAGATCATCGGATTATCCACCGAGAGATATATACCGATTTTTATCGATATGTAGGGATTCGGTCCATGTGTTGTCTCTGTTAGTTTAGTGCTCTATGATGTACTGCTGTATGAGCTTTATTTGGATACATTTGATGTATTTACACTTTTCATGAGTTTATGGATGAGTGTTTTATTCATTAAATGTTTTGCATACTTGAATATGTTATGAAATCCATGTATTGTTATGAACAATACTAAACTCCCTAGTCATGTATCATTATGGGAATAATGATATACTAAGACTAGTATGATGTGTGATTGATGATCATATAGATGATCATAGGTATTAGATACGATCACAATCATAGGTATTCGTTGGAGAACGGAATACTGGATTGACCCGCATGAGATTGTCACATGGACTAGCGTCATGACTTGAATCTCATATGGCGGTTCCATGATTGGATCCTAAGACCTGAGATATCTACGGAATCCAAGATGAGGAGTTGCGTACTTTGAATACGTCAAAAGTCCTGCGTAACAGGAGGACTATAAAGGCGTGTATCAGGTACGAAAAGAATCATGTGCCGGATTGTAGATAGTCAAGATGGGATTTGTGCCTCTCATAAAAGAGAGAGATATCGCTGGGCCCCTCGTGTGAGGGTGGCTTGTCCATGCCTTATGTTCGACATATGATATCGTGATACAAAAGGATCATCAAATGGAATCATCGCTGGCGTTCGTAAGATCACGAACAAACTCTATTCGAGATAGGTAGTCATAGTGTCTTCTAGAGACTGTCTATGACTTGTATATCCGGAATGGAGATTTCGGGTTATACTGCTATATCGAATGAGCCTACAGTGTCACACACGCAGGGAAGTACAAAACGCACGAGAAAACGACGGAAAAACCGAGATGGAAGGGGCTGGAACAGACGGACCGAAAGGGCCAGACCCGACGGTCCGCCAGGTCCAGGCCGACGGTCCACGTTTAGACGCAGACCGTCCGTTCTAAGTATTGGAACGGACGGTCCACGTAGACGGCATACCGTCCGTTCTGGCTTTTCTGGAACAGACGGTCCACATGTGCAGACCGTCCGTTCTGGCTTGCTGGAACGGACGGGCCCCGTGCATTTCTGGACTGTCCGTTCCGGGCTTCGGTTTTCGAAAATTAGACCAAATTAGGGTTAAATCACCTTATAAGAAGGAGATTGAAAACCTAATTAATGAAGAGACTAGTGCAGTCGTCTGGTATGGAACTTTGAGAGCTTTGGGTGAGATCCAAAGAGTTCTAAGAATTCTAAGTCTCGATTTCTCGAAGCGTGAAACCGAATAGCAGATTCGGGTCCTAGCAGACAAGTTTCAACCGTTGGAATCCATCCCGAGGTGTGGATACGTATAGAGGGCGAGGTATTCTTCCTCCCTTTCGTGATCGAACGAGTTCTTCAATTGATACACACCCCGGATCGATTGAGGTAAGCGTTCTTACTTTTCTACGATTCATAAGAAGCATGGTTCTAGGGTTTCATAAAATTTTGTTTTACATCCGCTGCGCAAACGCTAAAATCGATCTCTTAGGAATAGGATTCGCTTTAGAGATCCCAGGAAACCAACAGTCTCAATAAGCTCATAACGTTTTACTCATATATTAGATCTACGCGATTATGGTGTCTATGCATAGATATTAGAAAAAACTTTCTAATGATATAAAGAAAGATTTATTTTGACATGATTTCTGGAAGTTATGAAGTTAATAATATTATCAGTCAACAATCGACCAACTCATCGGGCATGGCTGGTTATTTGCCTCGAATTGTTGACCATATGGTGATGGCTAGCAATTCGAGTTTACTTCTAACTTATTAGATCATCTACTGGATGATGCATAGTAGTTTAGGTCGATTTTCAGATCATCGGATTATCTATCGAGAGATATATACCGATTTTTATCGATATGCAGGGATTCCGTCGATGTTGTTTAAATATGCTCATAACTTTTTGCTCATATATTAGAT
>NW_010967098.1:70019-70361 GCF_000463585.1 Tarenaya hassleriana
TAGAAAAAGCTTTCTAATGATATAAAGAAAGATTTATTTGACATGTTTTATGGAAGTTATGAAGTTAATAATATGATCAGTCAATAATCGACCAACTCATCGGGCATGGCTGATTATTTGCCTCGAATTGTTGACCGTTTGGCGATGGTTAGAATTCGAGTTGACTTCTGAGTTACAGATCATCTACCGGACGATGCTTAGTAATTTGGATATTGTCTAAATATGCACATAACTTTTTGTTCATACATTAGATCTGCACGATTATAGTGTCTATGCATAGCTACTAGAAAAAGCTTTCTAATGATATAAAGAAAGATTTATTTTGACATGTTTTCTGAAAGT
>NW_010967099.1:0-720 GCF_000463585.1 Tarenaya hassleriana
ATCGCCATCTAAACGCACGCGCGGGCGCCTGCGCGCATGAGCTCCTCTTTGTCGTCTCTTCGATGGCGTCGAAAGGATTGGTTTTCTCGCGATCTTGTGCCGCGGAATTGATTGTTTTGGCCGATTACTATGTCGTCGACGAGCATAATCCTAACAATTCGCCGACCGTTTCTTCTAAGGTACGATTTCGATTTGGGTTTCTGATTATTCTTTGAGGAGATTGCTGCCGTTCTTCTGGTGAACAGAATCAAGTCGTGAAACTTGTTGGTTCTTGGATAGATAGAGGGAATTTGAACATCGTAGTTTGCATATGTCGTTCAGTGTTTGAGTTTGTTCGAAATGGTGAATTCTGGGTTTGATCGAAACATGGTGATTTGTATGAAAAGGGCATCATGATATACTAATTTGGGCTTCACAAAGTTTAGATTTTTCTGGAAAAAAGAAATCTTTCGGTTGAACCGAATCTCCAGAGCTATGGTTTTGGTTCTCATGACTGTTTTCTTCAACAATTGTCATCTTCCATCGCCATCTGCTAGATTGATGGTTTCAAGTTCTTGACTGTCTCTATGTTTGCCATTGTTAATTTGAAGCTGAACGTCTCTTTCAGTTTCACCATTTTTATTGTGTTCGTTAACTCTTGGTGGCATGTGAAGAACAATGGGCAGAACGTACCAGTCGAAGTACTTCCCAGGCCATTGATGTTTTGAACTTAAAGAGGGT
>NW_010967100.1:0-419 GCF_000463585.1 Tarenaya hassleriana
ACTCTAAACATGTTTCGACGCCCTCTAAAAATGTTTCGATTCTCTCTAAACATATTTGGATCCACTCTAAGTATGTTTTGACGCACTCTAAACATGATTGGATGCACTCTAAATGTTTTTGGACGCACTCTAAACGTGTTTTTGTGCACTCAAAACATGTTTACACAAACTCTAACATGTTTCGACGCACTCTAAATATGTTTCGGCGCGCTCTAAAAATGTTTTAAGACACTCTAAACATGTTCGGACGCATTCTAAACATGTTTAGTCGAACTCTAAACATGTTTAGACGAACTCTAAACATGTTTCGAAGTACTCTAAATATCTTTTGACGCACTCTAAAAATGTTTTGATGCACTCTAAACATGTTTGGATGCACTCTAAGTATGTTTCGACGTATTTTAAACATCTTTGGATGC
>NW_010967101.1:0-719 GCF_000463585.1 Tarenaya hassleriana
GGACCAGGAACTGGTCAGCTCCGGACCAAGTCCGGAAAATTGTTTTAGTCCGCCAGACTGACGGGAAGAAGCTGAGGAAGCTTGATCCGACCCGGACCAGAGTCTGGTCCGGCGGATCAAGCCTGTTTTTGACCAAAAATGGTCCAGTTGACCAACGAAGAAGGAGGCGGACCAAGTGAGAAAAAGTCCTGGTCCGAGGCTGACCAAAAGTCAGTCTGCCGGACCAGACGTGCCCAGAAGCCAAAATCACCGACGGACCAAGGAGAAATGGGACGAACCACAGACGAGAACTGGTCCAGGGCTGACCAAAAGTTAGTCCGCCGGACCAGACCTGGAAAAAAAGAATTTTCACATTGAACCAAAGAAACGGGCCGAGAACGAACGACACGTCTTGGTCGGGACCTGACCAACAGTGGTTAGGGGCAGACCTGACATGGAAAATGAATTAAGGAAAACCAAAAAGGATCAAGATGGTGAGGGTGTGGAATACGAGAGTGTCTCGTGCATGATTGTTTGGGGTAAAAATGCATGGTGTTAAACAGTGTGTCAGTTGGGACCAAACACCATGAGACGCGGGATTGTACTATGGGATTGTATGCACACGGGCTGTACCCTATGGTGGATTCCATACGGTATGTAATATGTTGTAGTCGTGTGTGACGCGACGGCCAACGTCACATGGGTGACGGGCATGGGAGACGCTCCTAGTCATGGGACTT
>NW_010967102.1:0-719 GCF_000463585.1 Tarenaya hassleriana
CACAAAGAGGACAAAACGTCCCAAGAGAATCAACCATACGAGGAGACTATGCATTCTCCTACCCATGCCACACATATTCGGTTGAATCCTAATCCTTTATCTCTTACATTAAAATCTAATGGTATTGTGTTTGCAAGTGAAAACACACGCTATATTTCGGTGCCATTGGAAGCGTTTGACATCAACGAGGAGGAACATGAGTACGAACACATGGATGTTGTATTGGCAAACTCCAAAGAGGAGGCAATGAACCTCAATAACGAGGACCCAATTACATCTGAGATAAAGCTCTTTCCATCTCCTCAACGAAATCTGGGAATCCAATTCATAAGCACTAGAATTTGTAATCTTTTCTCTTATCCTACACAGTTTGATTTCTTTTATGAAGATAACGTTTGTGGGTTCCTAAGTGTCCTTACACAGCCTTTACATGAGGATTTATTCACCCTTTCCGAACACACGAGTGAGGGGGAATGTCATTGTACACTTGTGTGCTTTTCAAGCTTAAAGATTGCATCAATTGGAGAAACAACAAAGCACAGACTCAAGAGCACAAATCTGTCAAAAATGGTGGGTGCATTGCCTAAGAGTTCCAACGTCTCTAGGCTTGGTAATTTTTCATTTTATGTCTTTATACTTGATCCTGGTATATTTACAGATGAATTTTTATATGCATATTCCAATGAAACATATTCCACAGTAAATCATAATATGCATGG
>NW_010967103.1:0-719 GCF_000463585.1 Tarenaya hassleriana
TCTTCCGCTTGGAGGATGCTAACATATGTTTACGGCTTTGTCTCATATGGATTATGCAGTTTAGTAACAGAAATTCGATATGGGTTGATTGGACATGGAAAAACACGATTCGTAAACATGGCTTTTGGGATATGCCTGCGACCGCAAACGTTACTCACAACTTTTGGGCTACTCGCATCTCTCTACTTAATTGGTATTTCGTCTTGTGGAGAAGAATTGCTTCACCCATGTACGCCAATATTAATGGACTTTTGTGCAAGTTAATAAGGTCACTCGTACAAAATCGAAGTCCAAAACATAGATCTCTATTCTAAATTATTGGTATTTAGGATGATTCTAAACTTAAAAACATAGAATTATATAGGTATCTTATATTCAAGATAATTCACTGAAATATATCCAACAAGTTCTAATGCATTTTATTTATTTCAAAATTTAATAAAATTAATTATAGAAAAGCATATTTTTATTTTTATTTTATAGAAGATAAATAGACATGCTTAGTGTAATACATGTATATTATTTAAAAAATTGTTATAGAAAAAAGACTCCCAAACTTTTTCAAATATGTTAAACTTGAAGATTTAGTTATTAATAATTAAAAATACAATATACATTTATGATATATATATATATATATATATATATATATATATATATATATATATATATATATATATATAACAACAGTATGTTTCAATATTTCAGCGAGAACAAAG
>NW_010967104.1:0-718 GCF_000463585.1 Tarenaya hassleriana
TAGTAAACCAAACCCTAGATCGATATGATCGCATGCTAGGAACTCGTAGATATCCCAACAGAAATGTCGTCTAGACCGATCGGTCTGGACATAGACCGATCGGTCTAGACGTGAGGCAGACCGTTCCGGTCCGAAGAAAACGCGTTGCGTGGAAACCGAAGACCAAGACCGGTCGGTCTAGGCACTACCGCCGTCTGGACCGATCGGTCCAGAGAGAAGAAACGTGTCGCGAGAAAACAAGGCCTAGACCGATCGGTCTAGGCATTACCAGGACCGACCGGTCTGGAGAAGAAAGAAAACGCGAGAAAATGAGGCCTAGATCGGTCGGTCTACACCTAGAGCGACCGGTCCAGACGTACTGACAGACTAAAATCGCGAGTTTCGTGATTTCTAGGGCATTCTGAACTTGGAGAACGAAGGGGGCGACGGTTTTCTCTCATTTTTGAGACCTAGGGCCGAAATCTTGAAGGGAGAACAAGGATATTTGCTGGAGATTGAAGATTGAAGACATTATTGAGCATTTCTCTCCCCTCTCTCTCTATGTTTCATCTTTTTTCATGGTGTTCTTGAACATGGTTTGTGAGTAGTTTCTTGTTGTGGGATGAGAGATTAGCCCTCATGTAAGGATGCTTGTATTCACCTTTGGACCCAAGATTTTGTTTAGTTTATGCTTTCAAACTCTTGCAATGAATGGAATTGTGTTTGATGTTTATCTCTC
>NW_010967105.1:0-5378 GCF_000463585.1 Tarenaya hassleriana
AACACGCAGACCGTCCGTTCTATGAGATAGAACGGACGGTCCGCACTAAACGTAGCCCGTCCGTTCTACCTTACTGGAACGGACGGTCCACGTGCAATTCCGGACCGTCCGTTCCAGGTTCCAGTTTTCCGAAAATTAAACCGAAATTAGGGTTAAATCACTTTATAAGAAAGAGATTAGAACCCTAATTAAGGGGAGACTTGAGTGAGCCGACTTTCAGAGAATTCTAAGAGCTTTTGGTGAGATCCAAAGAGTTCAAGGAATTCAAAGTCTCGTTTTATCAAAATGCACAAACCGAATAGAGATTCGAGTCCTAGCAGACAAGTTCCAATCGTTGGAATCCATCCCGAGGTGTGGATACGTGTAGAGGGCGAGGTAAACTTCCTCCCTAAGTGATCGGACGAATTCTTCAGTTGATACAGGCCCCGGATCGATTGAGGTAAGCGTTCTAACGTTTCTACGATTCATAGCAGCATGGTTCTAGGGTTTCATTAAATTTTTGTTTTATATCCGCTGCGCAAACCCTAGAATCGATCTCTTAGGAATAGGATTCGCTCATGAGATCTCAGGAAAACCCAACAATGACGCCCAAAATCATGCTATTTAGGTAGACAACCATTGTCAATCACATCCAATATGACTCTCAGATCATTTATGGGAAGTTAGTATCCACATACTATTGCATATTTCTTAGTCTCATCTCATACCGCTAGGTCCAAGTCTGACTTGATAACCTAACTTTAAGCTTATCCATGTTCAAGCTATGTGAATCACTATTTCACCATCTCGCCTCACTAAGATAATCTAGCACGTACAACTAGGGTATGTCCCGTGATATAGACGATCAAAGCCTTGACGAGTGCTCTACTAGTGGGTGGTATGAAGCTTAAATTCAATCCAATCGTGTTCAAGCTAAGAGATAACCTTTTCTCTATCTTGTTTCACTTAAGATAATCTGGCACGCACAGCTAGAGCATGTCCCGTGTTTAACAAGTGCTCACTGACGATCAAAGACGTTTTTGTTTGAGGGGTTTAAATTTTGAGAACTATTGTTCTTTAACATTCTAACAACTATTGTTTAGTTTTATTTTGATGTATTTAGAAACGTTTTACACTCAATACATCACTCATGTGTATAGTTTCTTAAACTATTTCAATACGTCATGCATTATAACAATGATATATCCAGAAACATTTTCTTACGTCATATATCATTTTAAACAGTTACACAACCATTTTCGTGCAAGTGGTGTTAGGTCCAGATCTAATCGGGAAACAAATTTCAAACCATTTTGAAATCCTACAGTTCGTTATAAGTATCATTACAGACATGCTAACCATGCTCTGATACCACTGTTGGGTTTTTCCAGGCCTAGTGTCACGGTTCCCGACCTGACACTAACCTAGTTATAGGATCTAAGCGCATCGGAAATTAAATTCATAATTTAATTAATCCTAGAATAGGAAAACACTAAGCATCGTGCATAAATGTAATAATAAACAAAAACGAATAATAAAGATCTCAAAGAGAGATACTGACCTCAAAGGCGAGACGGAGCCAAACGGCGATGGGCAAAACAGCCACTGAGAGTCGTCACAAAGGGCAACGACCTCTACGATATCCACACCGCGGGTTGGATCCAACAATTGGATCTGGCCTGCTAGGGCCTAAAATCAGTCGCTAGTCCGGAGAGGTTCCTGAGAGCTTATGGTCGTTTAGACTTCTTAAAGCTCTCTAGATCCCCTATAGGACTTAGGACTTGGTGTGTTGAAGTCTTTGGCCAAGCTCCCCTTATATAGAACTCAAAACCCTTGAAAATGGGTAGAATTTTCGATGTGGGATTTTTGTCAATGTGATCGTGATCTCGAAACACTATTTCGACTCACTGATTGTAGGTGGTCTCTAGCAAGACACTACAACCCTCACATTGATAGAGTTAGTGATCCACTAACAGAGCAGTAATAGTTCTTACTACGATCCTTTTGACACACGATATCCTATGTCGAACATAAGGCATGGATCTAGCCACCTTATCAGGTTCGACTGCTTTCTCATTCATGAGATAACTGAACATAATAGATGACATTCATCTAAGCGTGGCCACGCACTTCACAGTTCATCTCACTCGAGGGACCCAGCGATATCTCTCTCGTAATGAGAGGATCAAAATCCCTTCCGAATATCTATTATCCTCCACATGTCTCATAGCGTACCCGAGCACAGTCATTATAGTTATCCTATTACGGATAACGTTTGACTGAGTCAGAGCACGTTACTCCTCATGTCGGATACATATAGATATCTCCGGTTTAAGGATCCAGTAGCGAACCATCACATGAGATTCAAGTCATGACTCAGGTCCATGTGACAATCTCATGCGGGTCATCCAGTCACTTGTTCCAAACAAGTACCCATGATCGTGATACATATCTAATAATAATAATCATCATAATGATCATCTATCACGCCTCATACTAGTCTTAGCTCATCATCGTTCCCACGATGAGATCAACTAGGGAATTTAGAATTATTTCTATAAATAATTCATGGATTTCATCATACAACAAATATGCAAATCGTATAATGAAAATTTTAATTCATTCCACAAATGAATTAATTACAAAAGTCTCATATATAGATTAACTAGAGCATTGCAACCTTCAGTATGAACATGAGAAACATTGTAATACGTTCAACTACAGAGTGTGCATCAAGAGTTCGAATTACAGTGATTCATCAGATGATCCAGATTTTTTTGGAGTATTACATCAGATCATCCAGATCGAATATCCCAGATTAGTTGGTCTGAAAACAATGGTATTTTGATGTCATTGGTTCGATACAACCACGGGATGTGGATCGCGGAAAAACAAATGGGGAGGAATCGACATCAATCCAACAAGAGCATATCCTAAATATGATCCTTTTATTCTCTCGGATCAAAGTGATCAAGTCTATTTCATTCCTTACCCAAAATATCCTATATCACAACATAAAAGACGCAAAGAAGATCAATGGTCAACTGTGGTGAAAATCAATCCTCGAAGAATGGTGATCAGTTCATCAACAATAATTGAAGATTCTGAAGAAGCGGTGCAAGACCCAAGTGAAAATTCAGTGCTTCCTATTTGACTTGAAGATTATGAAGATACACTTGTAATTGTGGATGTAGAAGATGAAGATATTGATAATTTTACCCAAGTTGAACCCGATGAATTTATTTCCGATCACGATGATACATCACCCGAAAGTGAAAATGATAACGATTCGTTGTAATTTTTTATATATTTTTGTAATATGTTGAATATTTTAAATTTTTTGTTTTTTTACTTTCGGATTTTCTTTGTTTTTTAATTTTTAAAACCATCAACGGAAGTCCGTTGATTATATCAACGGTTATCCGTTGATTTACCTGCAGGATGCGACATTAAATTCAGCTACCTATCAACGGATGGTCGTTGATATAATCAACGGACTTCCGTTGAAACATTCAATTTCCAATGTTATCAACGGATTTCCGTTGATGTTTTTCCAAGATCTGCAATTAAATGCAGCGATATATCAACGATTATCCGTTGAAAATATCCACGGAGTTGATCTATCCGTGGATAGTTGCAACGAATATTCGTTGATATGTTCATCCGCCAATCAGAACGTCTTGAAATCCGTGGAAAATATCAACGGATGCCCGTTGATCATTAAATATCAACGGACATCCGTTGATATTGTCTATAAGTTCGCCAGCGCTTTTCTTTCCCCCTTACTTCCAATCTATTTGTACCTCTCGTAAAAGAGTGAGATATCGCTGGACCCCTCGTGTGAGCGAGACTGTAGAAATGTGTGGCCGCACTATAGACGAACGTCGTCTATTTCAGACAGTCGAACTTAGTGAACGAGAAAGCAATCAAATCAGATAAGGTGGCTTGTCCATGCCTTATGTTCGACATATGATATCATGATACAAAAGGATCATGAACCGGAATAATCTCTGGCGTTCGTAAAGATGACGAACAAACTCTATTCGAGATAGTTAGTCATAGTGGCTTGCTAGAGACCGCCTATGACTTGTATATCCGGAATAGAGATTTCAGAATATACTGCTATATCGAATGAGCCTACAGGGTCACACACGCAGGGAAGGACAAATGCACGAAAGAAAATGACGGAAAACTGAGTCGGAAGGGTCCAGACCCGACGGTCCAGACGCGTGGTCCGTCCGTTCTGAGGAGTGGAACGGACGGTCCATGACAACACGCAGACCGTCCGTTCTATGTGATAGAACGGACGGTCCGCACTAAACGTAGACCATCCGTTCCGCCTTACTGGAACGGACGGTCCACGTGCAATTCCGGACCGTCCGTTCCGGGCTTCAGATTTTCCGAAATTAAACCGAATTAGGGTTAAATCACCTTATAAGAAGAAGATTAAAAACCCTAATGGTGGAGGAGACTAAGAGAGTCGACTTTTGGCAGGAACTAGAGAGTTTTTGGAGAACCAAAAACGAGTTCTAAGTCTCGGTATTCCTCGGTGCAAATATCGAATAGAGATTCGAGTCCTAGCAGACAAGTTCCAAGCGTTGGAATCCATCCCGAAGTGTGGATACATGTAGAAGGCGATGTATTCTTCCTGCCTTTCGTGATCAGACGTGTTCTTCGATTGATACAGGCCCCGGATCGATTGAGGTAAGCGTTCTAACATTTCTACGATTCATAGAAGCATGGTTCTAGGGTTTATTAAATTTTGTTTTATATCCGCTGCGCAAACCCTAAAATCGATCTCTTAGGAATAGGATTCGCTCTAGAGATCCCAGGAAACCCAATAGTGGTATCAGATACTGGTTGCTCTGTTTTGATTTTGTAGAACCCGATCACGCACGTTTTAGGATTTGAATTGTTTGAATCCATGTTTGCTTTGATATCTATGCATGTTTGATGATTGAATCTAGTGTAGATTGCATGTTTCATGTTGCATAGAGTGTAGGAGTTCAAATTTTGGGTGTACAGAAGAATTCGGATCAGTTTCGGGTTTGATCGGGGCTGAGAACGCGGGAAACGTGATCTGATCACAGAAACCTACCCTAGACCGTCCGTTCTGGGTATTCCAGAACGGACGGTCCAGGGGTAACGGACAATCCTTGGGTCGAACGGGAGAAATCGGACTGCGAACCTGGACCGGACAGTCTGAGTTTCAGACCGTCTGTTCCGGCATCATGGAACGTCCGTTCCGTGATGTTTTGTGGACCGTCCGTTCTCATCTTATGGACTGTCCGTTCCAACAGTTCTCAAAGGCTGGAACGTCCGTTCTACCTCCAGAACGGACGGTCCGAAGTCCAGATTCCGAAAATTTCGTTTTCGAGGTCCGATTACGCAATCGTTGC
>NW_010967105.1:7526-8067 GCF_000463585.1 Tarenaya hassleriana
TATGCATGCATCGTATTCATTTAGATGATGAGTCGAAATCCTCTGTTGAGCATCAGCTTAAACCCAACCTTCCTCTGGCATTGTCGTCTAGGCATATAAACGAGAAGCCCATACAGAAGCTTCATTCTGAAGGTCTTCTGGATTCATTTGACTTTGAGTCTCTTGAATCTTGCGAGTCTTGTTTGATGGGCAAGATGACAAAGCATCCTTTCAAGGGGAAAGGACAGAGAGCGACAAAGTTATTGGATCTGATACATAGTGATGTATGCGGACCAATGAGGTGTCCAGCTAGAGGAGGTTATTTGTATTTCGTTACGTTCACTAATGATTTCAGTCGATACGGTTATGTCTATTTGATGTGACATAAGTCTGAAACACTTGAAATGTTCAAGGCTTTCAGAAACGAAGTACATAACCACCTTGGCAAGACGATCAAGACACTTCGATCCGATCGTGGTGGCGAGTATATGAGCCAAGAGTTCACTGACTATCTGGTTGATTGTGGTATTGTATCACAATTAACTCCTCCTGGAACGCCACA
>NW_010967105.1:8725-13105 GCF_000463585.1 Tarenaya hassleriana
GAGATGCAATCCATGTCAGACAACCAAGTATGGACTCTGGTTGATGCATCTGAAGGGATAAAACCCATCGGATGCAAGTGGATCTTCAAGAAGAAGACCGACATGGATGGTAACGTGCACACGTATAAAGCACGACTTGTGGCGAAAGGATTCCGTCAAATTCATGGTATTGACTATGATGAGACCTGTTCGCCCGTACTTATGCTGAAGTCCATCAGGATCCTACTTGCCATAGCCGCATATTACGACTATGAGATATGGTTCGCCCGTACTTATGCTGAAGTCCATCAGGATCCTACTTGCCATAGCCGCATATTACGACTATGAGATATGGTGAACAAAGCTCATAAACAGTACATCATAGAGCACTAAACCAACAATCTCCCACTTGCTCTAATCATGAACTGCTAAACATCTAATGCCTATATCCCTAACATGACCCTCATGCTTCGACGAAGGGAGAGGCTTCGTCAACGGATCGACAATGTTGTCATTTGTCGACACTCTGCAAATGTGCACGTCTCCTCTGTCTATAATCTCCCTGATAAGGTGAAATCGTCTGAGTATGTGTTTGGATCGTTGATGGGATCTGGGTTCTTTCGCTTGTGCGATCGCTCCATTGTTGTCACAATACAGAGCAATGGGGCTATCAGCACTTGGAATGACACCCAAGTCGCCAACAAACTTCCTGATCCAAACAGCTGTTGGGTTATCTACGGGTTCCTAGCATGCGATCATATCGATCTAGGGTTTGGTTTACTAGGTTTCATGCAGCGGAAGAAAGATCTAAACCTAGTCCAACGTCACACGCAACCAAACTCGCAAAACCCGAAAGATCGTGCATATCATCGAGGAAATCGTTACTTACCTCGTTCTCGATGAGACTTGAAGTTTATTTCGATCCGGGGCCTGTTCTAAATCACCAAGAGCTGAAAGTACAGCTCCTCTACACGTATCCACACCGACGGGAAGGATTCCAAACGCTTTTGGAACTGATCTGCTAGGATCTGTGAAGTGAATAGGGTTTCAGTCGGCTGCTAAAAGTCTCTCCTTCATTAGGGTTTTAATCTCTATCTTATATAGTGATTTAACCCTAATTTCGGTTTATTTTCGGAAAAACTGAATTCCCGGAACGGACGGTCCAGAAAAGCACTGGGACCGTCCGTTCCAGTGTGTAGAACGGACGGTCTGCCTAAAACGTGGACCGTCCGTTCCACCACGTAGAACGGACGGTCTGCGTGCTAATGTGGAACGTCCGTTCCAGTCTCCAGAACGGACGGACCACACGTCTGGACCGTAGGGTCTGGACCGTCCGTTCCGAACCTTTCGGTCCGTCCGGTCTGGACCCTTCCGCCTCGGTTTTCCGTCGTTTTCTCTCGTGTTTTTGTCCTTCCCTGCGTGTGTGACCCTGTAGGCTCATTCGACATAGCAGTATAACCTGAAATCCCTATTTCGGGTATACAAGTCATAGGCGGTCTCTAGCAAGACACTATGACTACCTATCTCGAATAGAGTTGGTTCGTGATCTTACGAACACTAGTGATGATTCCGGCTGATGATCCTTTTGTATCGCGATATCATATGTCGAACATAAGGCATGGACAAGCCACCTTATCTGATTCGACTGCTTTCTCGTTAACTGAGTTTGACTGTCTGAAATAGACGACGTTCGTCTATAGTGCGGCCACACATTTCTACAGTCTTGCTCACACGAGGGGCCCAGCGATATCTCTCTCTTTTACGAGAGGTACAAATCCCGTCTTGACTATCTACAATCCAGTACATGATTCGTTTCGTACCTGATACACGCCTTTATAGTCCTTCTGTTACGCAGGACGTTTGACGTATTCAAAGCCCGCAACTCCTCATGTTGGATTCCGTAGATATCTCAGGTCTTAGGATCCAATCATGGAACCGTCATATGAGATTCTAGTCATGACTCTAGTCCATGTGACAATCTCATGCGGGTCATTCCAGTATTCCGTTCTCCAACGAATACCTATGATCGTGATCGTATCCAATACCTATGATCATCTGTGTGATCATCAATCACACATCATACTAGTCTTATTATGTCGTTATTCCCATAACGACATAAGACTAGGGAGTTTAGTATCATTCCTAATGATACATGGATTTCATAACAGATCCAGTATGCAAGAACATGTAATGAATAAAATACTCTCATAAAACCACATAGAAAGTATCAATACATCGAATGTATCTGTACAAAGCTCATAATCAGTACATCATAGAGCACTAAACCAACAATCTCCCACTTGCTCTAATCATGAATTGCTAAACATCTAATGCCCATATCCCTAACATGACCCTCATGCTTTGACGAAGGGAGAGGCTTCGTCAATGGATCGGCAATGTTTTCATCTGTCGACACTCTGCAAATGTGTACGTCTCCTCTGTCTATAATTTCCCTGATAAGGTGAAATCGTCTGAGTATGTGTTTGGATCGTTGATGGGATCTGGGTTCTTTCGCTTGTGCGATCGCTCCATTGTTGTCACAATACAGAGCAATGGGGCTATCAGCACTCGGAATGACACCCAAGTCACCAACAAACTTTCTGATCCAAACAGCTTCTTTTGCTGCGTCCGACGCTGCAATATACTCTGCTTCTGTAGTAGAATCTGCAACGGTCGCCTGCTTGGAACTCTTCCAGCTAACAGCGCCTCCGTTCAAACAGAAAACATAGCGAGACTGCGATCTGTAGTCATCCGGGTCTGATTGAAAACTAGCATCGGTGTAACCTCTTACAGCGAGCTCGTCTTCCGACCCACCGTATACCAAGAATACATCCTTAGTCCTTCTCAAGTACTTCAGGATATTCTTGACGGCGATCTAGTGTGACTCACCTGGATCTGACTGGTATCTACTCGTAATGCTCAACGCATAGGATACATCCGGTCGAGTACAAAGCATGGCATACATGATCGATCCAATTGCCGAAGCATATGGAATTCAATCCATGTGTTCTCGCTCATCAGGTGTCGTAGGACACTGGCTCTTACAGAGAACTGTGCCACTGCTCATCGGTAAGGTTCCTTTCTTAGAATCTTGCATCGTGAACCATTTCAAGACCTTATCGATGTAAGTACTCTGACGCAATCCTAGAAGACGCCTCGATATATCTCTATAGATCTTGATGCCTAAAATATAGGCCGCTTCTCCTAGGTCCTTCATAGACAACAGCGTTCCTAGCCAAGACTTAACGTCTTGCAAGGTAGGAACGTCATTCCCTATAAGGAGAATGTCATCCACGTACAACACTAGAAAAACTACTATACTCCCACTAACCTTCTTGTAAACACATGACTAGTCTTCGTTCTGTGAGAAACCAAACTTTTTGATTGTCTCATCAAAGCGAAGGTTCCAGCTCCTCGAAGCCTGCTTCAGTCCATAAATGGACCTCTGAAGCTTGCACACAATCCTCGGGTTCCTTGGATCGACAAAACCTTCGGGTTGTGTCATGTACACATCCTCGGTCAAGTTCCCGTTAAGGAACGCGGTCTTGACATCCATTTGCCATATCTCATAGTCATAATATGCGGCTATGGCAAGTAGGATCCTGATGGACTTCAGCATAACTACGGGCGAAAAGGTCTCATCATAGTCAATACTATGAATTTGACGGAATCCTTTCGCCACAAGTCGTCCCTTATACGTGTGCACAATGCCATCCATGTCGGTCTTCTTCTTGAAGATCCACTTGCATCCGATGGGTTTTATCCCTTCAGATGCATCAACCAGAGTCCATACTTGGTTGTCTGACATGGATTGCATCTCGGACTTCATAGCCTCGCGCCATTTCTCGGAATCGTGACTCGCCATAGCCTCTGGGTATGTGGTAGGTTCGTCATGTTCTAATAACATGAGTTCCTCATTCCCAGTCACGAGAAATCCATATCTCATTGGCTCTTGGCGAATCCTGCCTGATTTCCGAGGTTCACTCGTCGAAGGTTGAGTCACAATCGGCAGTGAAACAGGTTGAACTTCTTCAACTTGTTCACTCGGCTCAGCGTCTACTTGCTGCTCTCAAACTTCTTTAAGTTCGATCCTACTCCCACTGACTCTTTTGGAGACGAACTCTCGCTCCGTAAAAGTCGCATTCCTGGCAATGAACACCTTATTCTCTGCCGGAATGTAGAAGTAGTAACCCTTAGATTCCTTAGGGTAGCCTACAAATAAACACATCAGATTTGGAGGATAACTTATCAGAAATCTGACGCTTCACATAAGCGTCGCAACCCAAAATTCTGACAAACGATAACGCGGGACACTTCCCCGTCCATATCTCATATGGTGTCGTTTCAGCCGACTTCGTTGGACTCCTATTCAGCAGGTACGCAACGGTCTCTAAAGCATAG
>NW_010967105.1:13664-16692 GCF_000463585.1 Tarenaya hassleriana
ATAACCATTACCATAGTAAATATTGTCTCGATAAATCATCAAACTCGAGTTCTCAATCACAAATCGAAAACCATCCAAATCCAGACATGAAATAGAAATAATGTTTCTGCTAATCGCAGACACATAGTAACAATTACTAAGTTCTAAAACAAGTCCAGAGGGCAGATGCAAATCATAAACGCCAACACACAATGCAGCAACTCTTGCTCCATTTCCGACGCGTAGATCCGCTTCTCCCTTAGCTAGCATCCTACTTCTTCTTAGTCCCTGCACATTTCCACAAATGTGTGAGGCACTTCCGGTATCCAATACCCACGAAGATATAGTACAGATGTTAGCTTCTATAACATGAATACCTGAGGCAGAAGCTTCACCAAGCTTCTTATCCTTCAGATCCTCCAAATAAAGGTGACAATTGCGCTTCCAGTGTCCAGACACTCCGCAGTAATGACAGTCACCCTTATCGGGCTTAGGCTTGGGCGTAGAGGCAACTTTTGGCTTTTTCGCCGCCTTCTTTTTGGCTTTACCCCGTCGCTTCTTGCTGAAGTTTTTCTCAACAGCAAGCACAGTTTTGGGCACCACGATATCCTGCTCGGCCGATTTCAGCATCCCATGCAGTTCGGCTAAGCTCTTAATCATCCCGTGCATATGGTATTGCATCACGAACTGGTTATAGTCCTCGGGTAATGACATCAGGATCAAGTCTGTAGCCAAGTCACCATCGAATTTCACTCCCATACGCTCAAGTTCCTCAACATGAGTTCGCATGTTGAGGACGTGGGTGTTGACAGAGCTACCTCTCGGCATCTCCGTCTTCACCAGAACTTTCAGCATCTTGTACTTTTCAGTACGCGCTAGCTCCTCAAACATGGTCTTGAGCTGATTGATCATATCAAACACACTCTTCCCCTCAAACTGCCTCTGCAGATTCGGGGCTATGCTATGAGACATGAGATCTCATTGTTGTCAATCTGATGCTTCTGCCAAGCATCCTTGACGGCTCTCGTTGCATTGGCCGCAGGCTCTGGTGGTAGAGCCCCTTCCAGGACGTATGACTTCTTGTCGTGCTTGAGAACTATTCTCAAGTTACGATACCAGTCTAAGAAGTTCGTATCAGTCAATTTATCCTTCTCAAGGATAGATCGCATCATCAAACTCGGTACGCTACCGGTTGACGCCATGTCCTACAAAAGAGACAAAACAGAACGAACAAAACAAATGCAGATTCTATTAATGATCTACTACCAGCTAGTCCATCATCAATCAGTGTCAATCTATCTATGATCCACTACCAGCTAGTCCATCATCAAACAATGACAACACAGATGCAAAGATGAGCTATATTCCCATAAAGAAAACTAACCCTACAATAATTTTCTATATGGGACTAAGATCCGTATTTCACATAAGAACAAGTTTTTACACTCAGCCTTATGCTATTTAGGTAGACATCTAATGTCAATCACATCCAATCTGATTCTTAGATCCTTTATGAGACTTATGATATCAAATATCACTGCATACTCGTCTCATCTGTACCATTAAGTCTCAACTCAAACTTGACAACTTAACCCAAGATAAACCATATTCAAGCTGTAGGAACCACAATTTCCTACCCTGCCTCACAAAGATAATCCGGCACGCTCAGCTTTGGCATGACCCGTGTTACGGACGATCGATGCCTTGACAGGCGCTCTAGTAATGGGAGGTACACACTTAGCATTACATAAACAAGGGATTTTCGAAACCACACTTAGATCAAGCATCTACTTTCAAGCTATGAGAACCACCATTTCTCCATCTTGCCTCACCAAGATAATACGGCACACCCAGCTTTGGCATGGCCCATGACACGTACGATCGAGGCCTTGACAAGTGCTTTACTCATAGAGCTTCTAGATCTAACCGGTTTCTGTGCAACGATTGTACATATCAAGGATCAACAATTATTCCTTGATCAGATATACGGCACACCCATCTTTGACATGGCCCATGACACGTACGATCGAGGCCTTGACATGTGCTTTACTCATAGAGCTTCTAGATCTAACCGGTTTCTGTGCAACGATTGTTCATAATCCGAATAGACCATCCATTCGATTATGTAATCCCAATCCCGGAGCTCCCACTCAATCAAGCATATTCTATATCTTGATTAAGTTACATGTATTCATTCACTATGGACCATCCATAAGAATGAATCATGTCTATTTGAGTTACAGTTGATCAGATTATGCACCGATTGCGTAATCGGACCTCGAAAACGGATATTTTCGGAATCTGGACTTCGGACCATCCGTTCCGAGTGTGGAACGGACGTTCCAGGCTGGCAGAACGGACTTTCTCGACTACAATAGTCAGAACGGACGTTCCAGCCGAAACAAGCCAGAACGGACGTTCCACGCCTGCAGAACGGACGGTCTGAGGTGCTAGAACGGACGTTCCAGACCCTTCGTCTTACCTCAGTCCGCCACCCTTGGACTGTCCGTTCTGGCTTACCCAGAACGGACGGTCTAGGGTAGGTCTACATGATCAGATCAAGTTTTCCCGCGTTCTCGGCCCCGATCAGACCCGAAACTGATCCGAATTCTTCTGTACACCCAAAATTCGAACTCCTGCACTCTATGCAACATGAAACATGCAATCTACACTAGATTCAATCATCAAACATGCATAGATATCAAAGCAAACATGGATTCAAACAATTCAAATCCTAAAACGTGCGTGATCGGGTTCTACGAAATCAAAACAGAGCAACCAGGCTCTAATACCACTGTTGGGTTTCCTGGGATCTCATGAGCGAATCTAATTCCTAGGAGATCGATTCTAGGGTTTGCGCAGCGGAAGTAAAACAAAAATTCATAGAACCCTAGAACCATGCTGCTATTGAATCGTAGAAACGTTAGAACGCTTACCTCAATCGATTCGGGGCCTGTATCAATCGAAGAACACGTCTGATCACGAAAGGCAGGAAGAATACCTCGCCCTCTATCAGTGGCCACACGTCGGGAAGGATTCCAACACCTTG
>NW_010967105.1:17035-23454 GCF_000463585.1 Tarenaya hassleriana
GATCTGGGGCCTGTCTCAATTGAAGAATCCGTTTGATCACGAAAGGGAGGAAGAGTACCTCGCCCTCTATACGTATCCATACCACGGGATGGATTCCAACGGTTGGAACTTGTCTGCTAGGACCCGAATCTGCTATTCGATTTGTGCTTCGAGAAAAATGGACTTTGCTATTCGATTTTGTGCTTCGAGATAACAAGACTTAGAACTCCTTGAACTCTTTGGATCTCACCAAAAACTCTTAGAATTATGCTCAAGACGGCTCTTCAAGTCTCCTCCTTCATTAGGGTTTTTAATCTACTTCTTATAAGGTGATTTAACCCTAATTCGGTCTAATTTTCGAAAAATTCGAAAGCCGGAATGGACGGTCCAGGAATGCACGTGGACCGTCCGTTCCAGCAAGCCAAAACGGACGGCCTGCACACATGGACCATTCGTTCCAGACAAGCCACAACGGACGGTCTGCTGTCTACGCGGACCGTCCGTTCCAACACTTAGAACGGACGGTCTGCATCTAAACGTGGACGGTCGGGTCTGGACCTGGCGGACCGTCGGGTCTGGCCCTTTCGGTCCGTCCGTTCCAGCCCCTTCCGTCTCAGTTTTTCCGTCGTTTTCTCGTGCGTTTCGTCCTTCCCTGCGTGTGTGACTCTGTAGGCTCATTCGATATAGCAATATAACCCAAAATCTCTATTTCGGATATACGTTCCAGCAAGCCAGAACGGACGGTCTGCATTCAACACGGACCGTCCGTTCCAACACTTAGAACAAACAGTCTGTGAGTATTCGTGGACCGTCGGGTCTGGCACAGAGGACCGTCCGTTCCGTACTTCTGGTCCGTCCGTTCCAGACCCTTCCGTCTTGGTTTTCCCGTCGTTTTCTCGTGCGTTTTGTCCTTCCCTGCGTGTGTGACCCTGTACCTTTCGGTCCGTCCGTTCCAGCCCCTTCCGTCTCAGTTTTTCCGTCGTTTTCTCGTGCGTTTCGTCCTTCCCTGCGTGTGTGACTCTGTAGGCTCATTCGATATAGCAATATAACCCAAAATCTCTATTTCGGATATACAAGTCATAGGCAGTCTCTAGCAAGACACTATGACTACCTATCTCGAATAGAGTTTGTTCGTGATCTTACGAACGCCAGCGATGATTCCTGTTGATGATCCTTTTGTATCGCGATATCATATGTCGAACATAAGGCATGGACAAGCCACCTTATCTAATTCGACTGCTTTCTCGTTCACTGAGTTCGACTGTCTGAAATAGACGACGCTCGTCTAAAGTGCGGCCACACATTTCTATAGTCTCACTCACACGAGGGGCCCTGCGATATCTCTCTCTTTTACGAGAGGTACAAATCTCGTTTTGACTATCTACAATCCAGCACATGATTCGTTTCGTACCTGATACACGCCTTTATAGACCTCCTGTTACGCAGAATGTTTGACGTATTCAAAGCACGCAACTCCTCATGTTGGATTCCGTAGATATCTCAGGTCTTAGGATCCAATCATGGAACCGCCATATGAGATTCAAGTCATAACGCTAGTCCATGTGACAATCTCATGCGGGTCAATCCAGTATTCCGTTCTACAACGAATACCTATGACTGTGATTGTATCCAATACCTATGATCAACGCTATGATCATCAATCACACATCATACCAGTCTTATTATGTCGTTATTCCCATAACGACACAAGACTAGGGAGTTTAGTATCATTCATAATGATACACGGATTTCATAACAGATCTAGTATGCAAGAACATGTAATGAATCAAATACTCTCATATAAACCATAGAAAGTATCAATACATCAAATGTATCTGAACAAAACTCATAAACAGTACATCATAGAGCACTAAACCAACACGATGTTCAGGAACGTCTAGATCGGGAAATCTGAGATCTGATCTCGAGGTAGTCCAAAATGTCGATATCGATGTTGAGGAACGTCGATATCGATGTTACAAAACGTCGATATCGATGTTCTCAACATCGAGATTCTCCTTTTTTCGCTCCGAAGTTCGTTTCTCGCCCGTGACGAGTCCGAGACCTTCCTTAATTGGTCCAAGATCATCCACTTGGTCCAATTAAGCTCCGAAAACACCGTTTTAGCTCTGTTTTCGTCCCACTACACGAATATTTCTAAAATTACATCAAAGAGCAAAGAAAACGATATTTATGTAAAATAAAGCCTAAATGCTAGATTTGTATGGAAAAGAGAGGTGAAATGCAACTAAAACTATAGGAAAATAACGTCAAAAAAACGATGGCATCAACTCCTCCGGACTTAGACTTTTGCTCGTCCTCGAGCAAAACTCTAGGAAAAGCAGTCTAAAAAGAAAGAAGGAGAATGAGGGGTCGATTCCATATGAATGTCCAAAAAGCGAGATTCTTATCTAGTTCTAGCTATCTGTGAACGGAACTAAGTTTATTCTACTATGGTCTCTCGTCCCTTAGAAAGAGAAGTAGCAATGGGATTGTTTCTATCGCTTAGTGCCACCTAGACTGTTCTAACTATCTAACAAACAAGTTTCTCAAACCTATTTATCGCTGTTCACAGGAGTAGTTTGGTCCTAAGGTTATGGGAAAGGCTAAGAAGGTGAGTGTAGAAGAGGGTTCATGCATATAACTCTAAGTACAAATACTCATCTAATTCTATAACGCTTTTCTACTTCTTTTGCCTCGGGAGTTACTTTTCTTTTCTTCTTTTCTTTTTCTTCTTTTTTTTCCTCTTTTTCTCCCTTTTTTCCCAGCTTCTTTTCTTTTTCTTTCTTTTCTCGACTTTTCTTTTTCAGAGTATCTCAACATATATAGGAATGGTCGAAAAGTCTAGGTATGGTACAGGGCTATTGCCGCCACCCCCGGAGAGAAGCCTGTTGTCTAACGAGCTAAATATAAGAGTGGTAAAACAATGGCTAAGCTCGGTTCGACTATACTAGGGCCTATTATTCCTGCGAATGGGGAGTTGTTCTTAGGGAAACTTCTACGCTTGGTTAGACAGTCGTAACAGTTCTGGTCTCTAAACTCTAGTGTACCCACAAGCTAACGCTATCATTCCAAGATTCAATAAACCAATTCGAATAAAACTCGACAATCCGGTCTATATCTAGGAAAACCTAAGTCTGGTTCACTAAAACATCAAAGAATCTCTACTCTATCGTTCATATGTCAGCTAACCAACATTCTCAAAAATATTTTCTATGCATGTTTCATATGTGTCGTAGCTATATGCTCATGCGAATGCAGTTCAAAATCGACATGACGAAAAACCAAAACAACGTGGAAACAAGAAGAGATAACCGCAATCCAACATAAAGTCAAACAACCGTAGCAGCGTAACAACATCCAAGTACATAGGAGGAAGGGAAAAAAAACAAAAGAAGTGGAAATGAGAAAAAGAAAAAGAAAGAGAATAGAAAAGTCACTCTCGAGGATCTCTGGTAGTATCCATGTCGTCAGTAGGAGGTGGCTGGTTAGGGTAGGTCATGCCTGGATAAGGATATCCGGGTGGCAGTGCAACATGTTGGCGACCGGCCAGAGTGAAGTGGAGCTCCTGTAGGTAACAGTTGGAAATCCGTTGAAATATTCCAACGGATGAAGGCATTGGAATTCCGTTTGGAATTTGCCACGGAATTCCAAAGGAACCGCGTTTCTAACGACTGTTTTCCAACGGATATATCCGTTGGAAATCCGTTGGAAAAGTCGAATTCCAACGGATTTTCGGCCATTTCCAACGGATTTGCCGGTTGGAATTTGGGGTTTTTTTTGTAGTGTGACTCTTTTGGAGATGAACTCTCGCTCCATAAAAGTCGCATTCCTAGCAATGAACACTTTGTTCTCTGTCGGAATATAGAAGTAGTAACCCTTAGTTTCCTTAGGGTAGCCTACAAATAAACACTTATCAGATTTGGAGGATAACTTATCAGTCATATGACACTTCACGTAAGCGTCACAACCCCAAATTCTGACAAACGACAACGTGAGACGCTTCCCCGTCCATATCTCATATGGCGTCGTTTCAGCCGTTCTTTTCTTTTTCTTTCTTTTCTCGACTTTTCTTTTTCAGAGTATCTCAACATATATAGGAATGGTCGAAAAGTCTAGGTATGGTACAGGGCTATTGCCGCCACCCCCGGAGAGAAGCCTGTTGTCTAACGAGCTAAATATAAGAGTGGTAAAACAATGGCTAAGCTCGGTTCGACTATACTAGGGCCTATTATTCCTGCGAATGGGGAGTTGTTCTTAGGGAAACTTCTACGCTTGGTTAGACAGTCGTAACAGTTCTGGTCTCTAAACTCTAGTGTACCCACAAGCTAACGCTATCATTCCAAGATTCAATAAACCAATTCGAATAAAACTCGACAATCCGGTCTATATCTAGGAAAACCTAAGTCTGGTTCACTAAAACATCAAAGAATCTCTACTCTATCGTTCATATGTCAGCTAACCAACATTCTCAAAAATATTTTCTATGCATGTTTCATATGTGTCGTAGCTATATGCTCATGCGAATGCAGTTCAAAATCGACATGACGAAAAACCAAAACAACGTGGAAACAAGAAGAGATAACCGCAATCCAACATAAAGTCAAACAACCGTAGCAGCGTAACAACATCCAAGTACATAGGAGGAAGGGAAAAAAAACAAAAGAAGTGGAAATGAGAAAAAGAAAAAGAAAGAGAATAGAAAAGTCACTCTCGAGGATCTCTGGTAGTATCCATGTCGTCAGTAGGAGGTGGCTGGTTAGGGTAGGTCATGCCTGGATAAGGATATCCGGGTGGCAGTGCAACATGTTGGCGACCGGCCAGAGTGAAGTGGAGCTCCTGTAGGCCCTGGAGAACCTGCATCTGATAGAAGTCCATATGACGACGCTGGTCCAGGTATGCTGTCAGAGAGGCGACCTGCTCCCCGATCCGGGCCTCATGCTCGCTGAGGGTGCGGAGCTGTGCTCCGAGGGTGGTATGTGCTGTAGTGGCTCGTGTTGACGCGTGCGATGTTGCGGTGGCGTTGCTCCATCAACTCGAAATAACCGTCCTCGCAGAGCTGTTCAAGAGTACATATCTCAGCGTCATCGTCGAGTGTCGGACTGATAAGGAGGTTACCGAAGGAGCTGGAGACGTCGCGAGAAGGTGCCCGTCATGGAGGCTGATCGGCGACGGGAATGGCAGCACAAAGGCCCGCCAGAGTGAGCGGTGGAATGCGGTCGATATGGGTAAGATAGAGCGTTCCGTCATACCTGTTGGATAGAATATGTCACCGTAGTCGTCGATCATCAGCATACTCTTGTTCAAGAGCACATTTCTGTCGAGGGTAGTCGAGCCGGTGATAGGGGAGCCATATCCTGACAGATTGATGTGCAGCCGCTGTGCGATCAGGGAGATGATTCCACCGACGTATAGTACTTGTTTTCGCTCGGTGGGGTTGGTCAATAGACGGGTGAAGTGTCGAGTAACCAAAGATGCGATGTCGGTGACGTCCATGTTCCACGAGTCACCGTCAAATAGGTCCATGAGGGCGTAGCGTGTGATGGCCAAATCTCCCAGCGAGACATGGCTGGCAGTATGCTTCGCAGATAGGCAGCAAACCAGAAATTGATGAAAATAACGAATGGTGGGATGGAAGATACATACTGCCTTGGCGTGGACGGACGTGAAGATTCCTCGAGCAATCGCCCTCCAGAATAGTTTTGTCTGGCTATCGGTGTTGATCTCCAGAGTGTTCGAGAAGATCCCGCGAGGTACGGATAGGATGTCGGCGAACTGCTCCATGATGAGGCGAAATTCGATGTTGTTCAGCCGAAAATCCATGTAAGCTCCGTTGGTCATACTGTCTTCCGAAAACTAGCAGCTAAAAGAGGAAAGGAACTCTCCAGCGTGGGACGCTCGTACGTCGGGATATTCGCTTTGTAGAGCTTGGTCCATCCGAGTGTGTGGAAGAGGGATTTAATTTGCTCCTCGATCCCGATCTCCTTAATGTAGCTGCTGATAAATTTTGTTGGCTTGAGGGTGCACTGGGCCAACCGTTCATAAGCGGCTTCTTGTGTCGCATCGCAGAAGATGATGACAGAGTAGCGATCATGCGTTGGTTTAGGGCACGTCGGAGGGTGTAGCTCAGTGCGGGTGCCTGGCCGCATGGGTTTCGGTCCTTTGAGGAGGACCGATTCAGCGTCGTTGAGGACGAATGAACGGCCGGTGATGACTTGGGCCGGTGGTGGTGCTGGTTGGTCTGCATGCCTGCGGCCGGTGCTAGAGCTGGAGGGACGACCGGAGGGTGATCCGGTTGTGCTGGATGTGCGTGTTCTCTTTTGGCGGGGCGGCATCTGCTCAAGGTAAAAGAGAAACATTAGAGATAATAGAAGCATCGAGCAAAGGAAGCGGGGTTCGGATACGAGAGAATGGATACGACAGACGCTCGTATGTGTGTA
>NW_010967105.1:23546-46255 GCF_000463585.1 Tarenaya hassleriana
GCTCGTATGTGTTTAGGGAATTAAATGAGACCTATAAGTGACACAATTGTAGTGGTTGAAACCACACGATCGTGTCGTCATGGTGAATCGGGTCATGAAGTTCTGGGATTAGACCCGATCGTGTGGAGAGTCCTAGACACGATCGGGTTGCTGTCGAGTTTTCTATGCCTATGTTTGTATTGTGGGACACGATCGTGTTGGGTAACCACACACGATCGGGTCTCATACGACAGGCAAGACAACAAAATCAACTCTAATGGCGGCGGAATCCTAGGAATTCTCATGGAAGGGAGACGCAGGACAACTCAATCCGACCAAGCTAAGCAAGAGAGACCAGATCTAACAATGAATAATTAGAGAGCTTACCGATTTCAACAGATCTGGTATGGGTTAAGAGAGAACGAAAGAGAGAAGGAGAGAGAGAGGGGACCCGACGAAGGAGGCGGACGCGGAGGAGAGGCGAAGGGTGAGAAAGAAGAGGTGAAAGAGAGGGTGAAAAATGAAGTGGAAGGTGAAAAGTAGGGTTTAAATCGTCGGGTCCCACGACTTACGTAGAGACACACGATCGTGTGAGTAGGAGACACACGATCGGGTCTTATGCACACTCGCCTTTCTGAAAGAAAGTATGACACGATCGTGTCATGAGAGGGTGACACGATCGGGTCAATGGGATGGGTGGAAGTTATCAGAACTAGTACACGACACGATCAGGTGTAATCTTGCGACACGATCGGTCTTCAGACATTCCCAATGAAGTCATGACCTATACAGAGAGTGAGAGCGCAAGGAAAACGAAAACGAAAATAGAAAAATAAAAAGACAAAACGGTATATATACAAGGATATAAGAGAAAAGGATACGGGTCCGGAAATCCGAACATGCTCGTTTAGGGTCGTGAGCATCGACCATAATGGGATCAGGCGGTGTGGGGAATGGAGAGAGGAAGAATACCTCTCTCAGTGGGTGGATCCTCGAAATTGTATAGCTTCACCCGTTGAGTGTTGACTTTGAACGATTTGCCATCTGAATTCCAGAGCTCGATTGCACCATGGTCGGCGACGTTTTTGATCGTGAATGGGCCGGACCACCTGGACTTTGGCTTACCTAGAAATAGTCTCAAATGATAATTGAAGACAAGGACACGATCATTTACCTGGAAGGAGCAATGGATAATATGACGATCGTGCCAACGCTTAGTGCACTCCTTGTAGATTTTTGCATTCTCGTAAGCATCTAAACTGATCTCCTCAAGATGATGGAGTTACAAGACGCACTTCTCTGATGCGGACTTTAGATCATAGTTCAACGTTTTGATAGCCCACAACGCCTTATGTTCCAGTTCAACCGGTAGATGACAGGCTTTACCATATACTAGCTGAAAAGGGGTCCTGCTAATAGGAGTCTTGAAAGCAGTTCTGTATGTCCAAATTGCATCATCGAGTTTCTGAGACCAATCCTTGCGAGAGCATGATACCGTCTTTTCCAAAATAGATTTGATCTCTCGGTTAGAGATCTCAACCTGACCGCTAGTCTGCGAGTGATAAGGAGTGGTGACACGGTGCCGAACTCCGTACTTCTTCAGTAGAGTGTCGATTATTCGGTTCATAAAGTGGGTTCCACCATCACTGATTAGAACGTGTGGTACTCCAAATCGAGGAAAGATGATCCGCTGAAACATTCGAGAGATGACTCTAGAATCGTTCGTCGGACTGGCAATTGCTTCCACCCATTTGGTGACATAGTCAACGGCAACTAATATGTAGAGATTCCCACAAGAAGGAGGGAAAGGACCCGTAAAATCAATTCCCCAAACGTCGAAAGGTTCAACCTCCAGAATGAACTACTGCGGCATCTCGTGACGACGAGAGATGTTTCCGGTGTGCTGGCAAGCATCACAAGAAGAAATAAACAGGTGAACATCTTTAAATAGAGAGGGCCAGTAAAAACCTGCTTGAAGGATTTTGGATGCCGTCTTGGAACTAGCGAAGTGACCGGCATAGTCTGAAGAATGACAATGGAAGATCACTCGCTGAATCTCATCCTCGGGTGTACATCGTCTGAACAGTCCGTCTTTACCTCGCATGAATAAGAATGGCTCATCCCAGAAAAAATCACGAACGTCATGGAGAAATTTCTTTCTCCCGTTGTAATTTAGCTCAGGAGGAAGGAGACCACTAACCAGGTAATTGACAAAATCCGCGTACCATAGAGCTTCAGACTATATGGATATCGCCATAATCTGTTCGTCTCGAAGTGAATCGTCGATTGTGATTAACTCGGGAATCTGGAGTCTTGAGAGATGATCAGCAACGCCGTTCTCTATCCCTTTTCTATCCCGGATTTCCAAGTCGAACTCCTGTAAGAGTAGCGTCCAACGGATAAGTCGTGATTTAGCATCTTTCTTGGACAAGAGATACCTGAGTGCAGCGTGATCGGTGTAGACAATGACTTTGGATCCGATGAGATATGACCTGAACTTCTCGAACGCGAAGACGATGGCAAGCATTTATTTCTCTATCATAGTATAGTTCGTTTGAGCATCATCCAGAGTTCAGCTTGCGTAGTAAATAGCATGAAGTTTCTTATCTTTTCGTTGTCCGAGAACTGCGCCAACTGCGTAGTCACTGACGTCACACATGATTTCAAAAGGTAGATCCCAATTTGGAGGCTGAAAGATAGGAGCAGATGTTAAAGCTTTCTTCAGAGCATGAAAGGCAATATTGCATTCGGTCGTATACTCGAAAGCAACTTCCTTGCAGAACAGAGCAGTGAGAGGTTTGGAGATCTTGGGGAAGTCTTTGATGAATCTCCTGTAGAAGCCAGCGTGATCGAGAAAACTGCGAATGCTTTTGACATTGTAGGGTGGAGGCAGTTTCTCGATTACCTCAATCTTGGCTCTGTCTACCTCGATCCCTCTTTCTGAAATCTTGTGTCCGAGAACGATGCCCTCGCGAACCATGAAGTGGCATTTTTCCCAGTTGAGCACCTTGTGAACACCTGTCTAAGACTCGAGAGAGATTCGTCAGAAAAACATCAAAGGAAGGTCCATTGACGTAGAAGTCATCCATGAACACCTATGAGAAAATAGCCATCATACAACGCTGAAAAGTGTCACGAGCATTACAGAGACCAAAAGGCATACGTTGATAAGCGAATGTACCATAACGGCAAGTGAACGTAGTCTTTTCCTGGTCAGAAGGGTGTATAGGGATCTAAAAGAAACTTGAGTATCCGTCGAGAAAACAAAAATATGAATGAAGAGCGAGTCGCTCGAGCATTTGATCGATGAACGGTAGTGGGAAATGATCCTTCCTCGTGTTGGCGTTCAGCTTTCTGTAGTCGATGCACATACGCCAGCCGGTTACAGTCCTGGTTGGTATCAGCTCATTTCGCTCGTTCTTGATCACCGCCATCCCTCCTTTCTTTAGAACTACCTGCACAGGACTGACCCAAGAACTATCGGAGATAGGAAAGATAATACTTGCATCTAAGAGCTTCATAACCTCTTTCTTGACAACTTCTTGTAGCTTCGGATTGAGACGACGTTGATGTTCAATAGAAGTTTTTGTCGTATCTTCGAGGTGAATCCAATGCATGCACAGAGAGGGGTTGATACCTTTGATGTCTCTGATCGTGTAACCTATCACTTTTCTGTATTTACGCAGCATGAATAACAACAGACCGACTTGGGAAGAGTCCAAGTCGGCATTAATGATAACAGGATATGTAGATTTCAGTCCAAGATATTCATACGGAAGAACTTTTAGAAGAGGTTTCAGATCAAGCTCTAGTGCAAAATCCGGATTCCAATCAACGTATTCAGAGTTGTTTATAACGGTCAGAACAGAGTCGGCATGGGGATCAAAAAGCGTACTTGAGTCGGTAGTGATAGGAGGAATGGTATGAGGTGAAGGTGGATTGTGCAGAGGATCTGGAGTAAGACACGATCGTGTGGTAATGGCAGACACGATCGGGTTGAATTGTGAGCAGTCTGAATTCTGATTCGAGAGGGGGACACAATCGTGTGTCTCGTCATACACGATCGGGTCAGATGATTCAATTTTTCTGAAATCTGAAGTACCGACAACACGATCGTGTTGCAGCAGGGACACGATCGGGTCAAATGACTGATTTGCGCAGACAGCAGTGGAGCTTTGGACACGATCGTGTGGAGGATTACACACGATCGTGTCTAACTCGTAATTTTCCAAAAATTCTTCATGCTCTAGAATACGACCGTAGATCCACATCTGATCTATATCGGTGTAGATGTTGTTATGCGATAAAAGATTGAGTTCTAAAGGATCATCATGATGAAATTGATGCATTACCTTTTCAGCTAGGGGCCCGAAGATATCGATGAAACATGCAGATTCGGTGGACGACGATTGCTTGAGATTTTTGTCCAGAGTAAATTCTACCGTCTCATCGCCAATCTTCATGGTGAGTCTACCTGCTCGAACATGAATGACAACATCTGCAGTATTAAGAAACGGACGACCGAGAATGATGGGTACCTTAGTATCCTCGTCCATGTCAAGAACCACGAAATCAACTGGGATATAGAAGTTCCCGACTTTTAATAGTACATCCTCAAGTATTCAAGCTGGATATTTAACAAAGCGATCGGCTAATTGGAGAGCCATCCTATTGGGTTTTAGCTTGCCTACGTTCAGCTTCTTGAAAATGGAGAGTGGAAGAAGACTGACGCTTGCTCCTAGGTCACATAGAGCACGATCGATGTAAACGTTACCCAATGTACAGGGGATTGAGAAACTACTTGGATCCGATCGCTTGGGCGGTAACTCATGTTGTATCAAAACACTGCATTCGACAATGAGTGCTAAGGTCTCTTTCTCAACGACCCTCTTCTTGGTCAGGATGTCCTTCAAGAATTTAGTATACGAGGGGATTTATAAAATTGCTTCAGTGAAAGGCATAGTTACCTCGAGTTTCTTCAGCATTTCCGCGAACTTAGCAAATTGGTTGTCTTCGTTGTGCTTCCTCAGACGTGATGGGAATGGTATCGGTGGAGGCCTAGGAGGAGGAGGCACGTAGGCTGGTTCAGGAGTATCGTCAGGGGCATCTGAAGCTATGGTCTTCGAGCTTTCGCCTTGCTCAACCATTGGAGAGTGTCCAGTGTCTACCTGCTTACCATTCCGAAGAATAATAGCATTAACATGTTCGCGAGGGTTAGTTTCAGGTTTGCCTGGAAGGACACCAGATGATCTTTGGATGTCTGCTGCTAGCTGAGCAATCTGATTATTCACGAGCTTAAAATGGGCATCAATATTCACGAATTGAGCGCGGAACTCCTGAGTCGTCTTCTCTTGCGCCTGAATGAGCTGTTGAATAAGTGCATGTGTATCCTGAGTAAGATCGCGATTATCTGGAGGTGTACGATTATTGTAAGACTGTCCCGGAGCTCTGTAGTTGGAGTTCTGATTAGGACCCCTGGATTGAGAAGCAAAGCCGGGAGGAATCCTTTGATTCGGATTGTGGGATGCCCTACAGTTGTTTGGCGTGGGGTTCTCGACATTGTTCGAATTGTAAGAGAGGTTGGGATGATTCCTCCAACTCGGGTTGTACGAGTTCGTGTAGGTGTTATTGTTCACGTAGTTTAGATCCTCAGTTCTCTCTTCGACTGCATTCATGCCGAGATCTTCTTGTGGATGTGTCAGGGTGTCTGTAGTAGAAATCAGGTTGGCATTTGCGAATTTAGCATTAAGTGATGCCAACTGATCAAGAACCAATTTCAGACTGGGATCGCCTTCTTTCCTTGGTGTATCGCGAGAGTATTCACTCGGAGCATCTTCTTCTTGGGCCAACATCTCAATGTGTTGTTCCAGCTCTGTGAATGACTTGTTTTGAATGCTTCCACCGCAAGAAGCTCGGATCAGAGTCTTGGTATCATTTCGCAGCCCTCGGAGAAAGGTGTTGATCAAGTAGTTCTTGTCGAGCCCATGATGATGACATGACTTCTGATATCCTTTGTATCTTCTCCAAGCATCATATAGACTCTCTCTTTGATCCTGCTTAAATGAGTGTATACCTGAGAAAGTTGCTTGAGTGCGGTGGGGTGGGAACAATTTTGACATGAACTGAACTTCCACCTGATTCCAAGTATGGATGGAGTCAGGTGCTAAATCATATAGCCATTCCAATGCAGCATCCATGAGAGTCCAAGGGAAAACAAGCAAGCGGAGAGCATCCTCCGTCACCCTGGCATCTCTCTTTATCCCGACACATCATCTTGAAGCGTGTTAGATGTGCATTAGGATCTTCGCTCGGCCTGCCCCGGAAAGCGTTATTGCTTAGTATCTGGATAGTATACGGGTTCAGCTCGAAACTTGTCATATCAATGGCCGGTAAACGTATGTCGTCCATGAGTTCAGTGTGCTTTGAAGTGTTGTACTGGGCAAAGGTTGAGTCAGCATTGCCCTCGACACCATTGGGAAGAGCAAAATCTCGGTTGTTCTCCATCTGTCTTCGCTGTCGTCGGAGGCGTATGATGGTTCTTTCAAGTTCAGGATCAAAAGGTACTAGATCTGATGTCCCAGCATTTCTGGTCATGCACTAGGAAACCCTGCCCACAAACGAAAAACAAGAGACAAACGAAGAAAACATGAGAAATCACTTAAGAAAAAGAAAAACAAAAAGATCCAGACTAGATAGGATCTGATCCTGTTGCCTAAATTGTCCCCGACAACGGCGTCAAAAACTTGATGTCACAAATCTAGGTGTATAAATTTGGTCAAGTAATAATATCCTAAATTCAACAAATGCCGCAAGTGTACGGTTCGATTGTAGTAACTAGGATCGAACACAGGGGCAAAAGTAGACAAAGGAATTGAATCCAAATCTAAGTCTAAATCCGAAGAAAATAATGTGGGTGTAAGAGTGTAGCAAAGAAAACGATAAAACGGTTTTAAAACTATGAATGATGAGCATTGCAGGCTTGGGATTGCTTTACAAGCAAGGATCTTTCAAAAGATGCAAACTTAGTGGTTTGTCTATCCAGTCCAGGGAATTCAAGCTATAAGGTAGAGATTAACTCTCCCAAGTCTAATCTCACTATCTAGGTTTAATCCTACTAATCTCCCGATTCAATAGTCTAAAACTCTAGATGCATGAACGAACGCTATCATAATTCCTAGGCAAATGCCCATCTCCCGATGCGATACCTGTTCTATTTATTGAATTAGTTCCAAGTTAGAATCTCATATGTCTATGTGAATTAAAACCCTAAATTCATTTAACCAAGTGGCCAACGAGATTAAAAGCATTAAGAACAATTCAATAAACTGAATGGAATAAATAGATCCACAAAGTTTGGAAATAAAAAACCAAAGATCCTTACATGGCAAATCTCTAACCTACAGCTATGGGACTACTCGCTAAAATAGAATAAGGAAGAAACTCTTAGTCGATTTCTTGGCTTCGTGATCTATGTCTTCTACTCCGATCTCTTGCTTCCTGATAATCTCCCCCTTTTCTGGTGTTCTCTAGGTCTCTCTTCTGTAAAAGTCTGAATGAATGAATCTCTGGAGGCTTGACCTAGTTAATTCTTTCTTTTCTGGGGAAATTTGGAAATATTCCCAAAAAATCTCGTAAGTGACACGATCGTGTTACTCAATGAGACACGATCGTGTGAGATGCTGAATATGGAATCTGGTTTTCTGCGACATGACCCGATCATGTGAGTGCAGTATGACACAATCGGGTGAACCTTCGATGCATCTCTTGTCTTGACGAAATGACCTGATCGTGTGGCTTAGTGGAACACGATCGGGTGAACCCTTGATTCGATCATTGCTCTCTTGACGATTTGACCCGATCGTGTGACTTACGTAGACACGATCGGGTGTACCATTGAACTCGTCTTTCTCGAGATTTTTGCCCTTTCTTTCGCTCCTATTGCTTGTACCTGCAATCATTTATGAACCGAGCGAGAATCAAAGCTAAACACGCATTTAAGAGTCTCAACTGACATAAAACCGAGTAAATATGCCAGACGAATCATGTAAAAATCCATGTATATTGCGTGTTATCAGCATTGTATGCAAATGATGTGCAATGCAAAATTCCCTCATAGAGAGTTTACTGTATCCGGAAAGGTAGTTTTTACCTTTGAACCTTCCGTATTGAAATAATATCGGATGTACTTGCTAAACAGTGAACGCGGTGTTTTGAACTATTCAACTTTTGTATACACCAAGACAATAGTTCTCAGACAACACCCTCTCTCTCTCTCTCGTTAGTCCATTTGTTGCGCCCATTATGACCCTGGGACAGTACCTGGTAGATTTCATCAAATACTCTAGAGAACTAGCCCTTTTGTCATTCTCATAGAAGCGACCCACTTCATACTTGATATAGAAGATTTTTCTTTGAGAGTATCTCAATATACTCAACTCTCGTAGGAGATAAAAGAATCTTTAAGAGTATAAACTCAACCTTACCAATTTGTATCATTCTTATCATAGGAATATGAAGAGACATCAGTCTCGAGTGATCCCATTGACCCCCCCACAATTCGTTTCTCTCATTGAACCTAACACTGGTGGTTTGTCCAGATAAGTTGGGCTGCAATCATGGTGGTTTGTCATTCTATGGGCTTTAATCTCATTTCCCTCGATAATATTTCTACATGATCTCTGTTAAGGTCTTTGGTCATATGATCAGCCAAATTATCTTTTGATTTCACAAAATCAATAGATATGACTCCATCTGTCAGTAATTTTCTAATGGAGTTGTGTCATCTGCAGATGTGTCGCGACTTTCCCTTATAAACATGCATTTTTACCCTTCCTATTGCAGTCTGACTATAGCAATGTATACAAATTCCAGAAACTGGTTTAGACCATATAGGAATATTTTCAAGAAAGTTTCGAAGCCACTCACACTACGAAAAAAATGTTTTTTTTTCAACTAAATTTTTGCGTTGCAACAAGCGAAAGATCACTTGCAACGAAATAACGACGAAATTTTTTTCGTTGTTATCTCGTCGTTGCAAAAGACAAATCGTTGCTAATCATTGCAACTTGCAATACATTAGCAACGACACTAATTTCGTTGCAAACTTTGCAACAAAATTACAAAGCTACCAATTTCATTGCAAGTTGCAACGAAAATATATCGTTGCCACAACGTTGCTAAATTTGCAACGCAATTTCGTTGGTAATAGCAACGATTTAGACACGAAATTATTGCGTTACGAACTCACAACTATTAGCAACGCAACTTTTTCGTTGCTACTAGCAACGAAAAGCAACGCATATAGCATTGCAACACTCTTAAAATTGATTTAAACTCTACGACTTTGCAATGCAATTGCGTTGCGATGTAACGTTTGCAATGCTTTTAGCAATGAAATATTGCGTTTCAACTAAAATGTAGCAACTCTTTTAGCAACGAAATATTGCGTTGCAACTAAAATGTAGCAACGCTTTTAACAACGAAATTTTGCGTTGTAACGTTAAAAAAAATTAAAAAACCAAAAAGAAAATATTTTTTTTATTACAAATTAACTAAAATCAAAATCATTTAAATTAATGTCAGTGCCAACATCACTACCATCGCCGGGAGGATTATCATTTCCACCGCTACCCCCTGCACTGTCGGTGTTGACATTTTCGATGTTTTGATCAACTAGCAGTTGGAGGTAGTTGTGTCGCTATTTCAACTCGTCCTACTCAGCTCTCGACACAAAATTGTTTTGCACCTGTTATTCTAATTCTTGAAGTCGTCGCTGGAGTGTGACAATCTCCTGAACAATTGGTGCTCCTCTTTCTCCGGTAGCGGTGTTGATGATATCTTGTTTGAGCGACCTAAGTCCATATATACGACTGTATTTGTTCGGCTTTATGGTCTGAATTCAAATGACAAAGTTATTATGTTATTTATAACTAAATAAATACAAATTCATAATTAAAAATATATCAATTTACCTGTACGTATAGCTCATCGATTTGTTGTTAAAACAATTGCGTTGAACTATTGATTCCCAACGCAGTTGCTTGAGATTCTTCAAGCGTTGTTTTCTATGACATGTAATATATATAAGAATTTAAAATAATGTAATTAATATATATTTATACAAATATTTATAAAATTAAATATATGTACCGCTATTTCGATCTCGGTGATCAAATTTTTGGCTTTTCCGTCGATTATGCTACCATCTTTTCTTGTATGTGTAACTTTTAACACATCTAGAAACGATGGTTGCTTTTCACACGTTTGGACCTACAGCGAAAATAATAATTATAAGATAAATAATTTTTTATATATTATATATTTTATATTTGAAAATATGTATTAGTTACCAACGCAAAATGGTTTTCGTCTCGATGTGTGCTTACTTGGACCGGTGTCTGGAGCCACGTCCGTTTTTCTATTTTAGATCGCCTTTTTACTTCTCTCAATGTTAATGGGGTCTTTCCAGAAATCCACCATCTGGGCCCAGACCCCGCTTTTAATGTTCTTCGGGGGAGAACGATCTGGCTTCTTCTGCCACCTGTTGACCTTGGATTTCAGAAGGTCCATGACACATTTTTTTCATGTCTCATAGACCCTTGAGGGATTCAAATGATTGCTACGTGTCACATGATAACCGACCGGTTTAGCAACGAAATTGTGTTGCTAAGTAATTTAGCAATGCAATTTCGTTGCAACATACAAAATTAGTCATAGAATTATCTTCTTCCTCATCATTTTCATCACTTTCTTCGATTTCACTATCTTCTTCTTCAACTATATTTTCATCCACATGTAAAATATCATCTTCAATATGCCCAATAAGATTATCAATAAACGGCAATGTCAATGCATTCAATTCTTCGACGTGATGAGTGATTTCTTGAATAGGAAGCATTGTAGAGTCGGTTGCATTTTCTTCATGGGATATCCGTCGGGGTTGTATTCTAATGACCACACTCCATTGTTCACGCCGCCGTTTTACACTTAGATAACGCATATAGCACACTTGATCTGCTTGAGATGACAGGATGAATGGATCGTATTTTTTATACTTCCTTGAGATGTTGACATCAACACTTTCGACTGCGTTCTTTCTGATCCCTCTGCCCTGTGTATGATCAAACCAGTCATAGTTGAATAAAACCATTTGTAGTCCAACATACCCATTGTATTCGAGAACCATGATTTTCTTAAGTATCCTGTAGAAATCAGGTTCATTCGGTACGTCACAGCTTAGGAACCTCGAACACAAATTCTGTAGTTTGATACTCGTCGCTCTGAACCATGATCGAATGTGTGAAACGTATATCCTCGTGTGAATATGATCGGATAATATATCACCTTTCTCGATGGATCATGGATCAAATCTTTCAACCACACTGGATGATGCGGTGATTGTTGCACCTGAAATCAATACTGGACAATTTTGGTTATATTTGTTATTAATAATAAACTCAGAAAATTAAGTCAATACTTACATAGTTATGTAACCAAGTCAAGAAGAAAGTTTCTTTCATCTTGATGAGACTATCACCATCAATATCTGGATGTTGACGTATCTTCTCCTCGTCAAATAACCGCTCAATGGGTCGAATGTCTTCACAATTCAATAAGATATATGTGTGTGCGTGTTGATACTCCTCTTCGGTTAACCAACGTCGACTTGATTTTCCACTTAGCCGTCTAGTTTGATAGAACATATCTGGAATATCTTTCGCCATTTCATTGTATTCAAACAGTCGCTCTTCGCCGGCATGTGTAGATACACTTCTGTGTTTCATTTGGATATGAGGCTCGAAGTAGTAGTTCGTGAAAAACGTGACCTCCTCATTCACGTATTGTTTGACGATTGTGCCTTCTGGTTAATTCTTGTTTTTAACCTTGCACTTAAGATGATAAAAGAACCTTTCAAACGGATACATCCATTTGAATTGAACTGGTCCTCCGAGGATTGCTTCGTCTGGAAGATGTATCGCCAAATGCTCCATAACATCGAAGAACGATGGAGAAAATATCTATACATCAAAATTCATTAAGATTTCATTAGATCGTATTGGAAGTGAGCTAACTTATAATAAAATTAGTTGTTTACCTTTTCAAGCGCACAAATAATTTTATTATAAGTTAGCTCACTTCCAATACGATCTAATGAAATCTTAATGAATTTTGATGTATAGATATTTTCTCCATCGTTCTTCGATGTTATGGAGCATTTGGCGATACATCTTCCAGACGAAGCAATCCTCGGAGGACCAGTTCAATTCAAATGGATGTATCCGTTTGAAAGGTTCTTCTATCATCTTAAGTGCAAGGTTAAAAACAAGAATAAACCACAAGGCGCAATCGTCAAGCAATACGTGAATGAGGAGGTCACGTTTTTCACGAACTACTACTTCGAGTCTTCATAGTTTCCACATCTTTCACATTTAAGTTCTTAGAACAAATATCTCGGAAGAACGTGGTGATACCTATAACAACATTGTATAAGCGTAATATATTGGTATTGAGTACATGTTGTTAATTTACCGATAGAATATATTCCACACGTACCGCATAAAGCTTCGTATACAGGTTGTGGTAGCAGTTCACCGATGGCAACGGGAAGTAGGCGTTGCATAAAAACATGACAATCATGACTTTTCATCCTATGCAATTTGTCACCTTCTAAATCAACACACCTTCCAATGTTGGAAGTATATCCATATGAAAACTTGACTTCATCTCTCAGCCACTTTAAAATCACGAGATTTTCATCTTTAGGGAGTCTGAAGATGGAAACATGAGTTTTTCCATCGGCTCTAATCTCCAAATCTTTCTGAGAGCATATGTCCTTAACATCCATCCTTGAAGCGATATTATCCTTTGATTTACCTACAATAAAATTATAGAAGATAAACCTTATTATACAAATATTTCACACAAAATTAGTAATTTAATATATATTATTGTACGTTGAAAAAATAGTATGAAACGTTACATTTCATATTCATGAGTATGTTGATGATATTATCGAAACAAATCTTCTCAATGTGCATGACGTCCAGATTATGACGAAACATATGAGTACGCCAGTACGGTAAATCCCATCGATGATCCAATGGTAAAATTATGCGGTGACAATCAAACCAACATGGTTTCCGCCCATGTTTTAATTTGAATGAATCAATCTCATACATGCAATAAGGACATGCTAAACGTCCATGAGTACTCCACCCAAAAGACATTCCATAAGGCGGAAAATCACTAATTGTCCACATCAACACCGCTCTCAAGTTGAAGTTTTGTCTTGTTGAAACGTTATACGCATCAACACCTTGTTCCCACAACATCAATAATTCATCAATCAAAGGTTGAAGGAAGACATCAAAACTCTTTTTCAGATGATTCGGTCCCGGCAGTAATATCGTCGAGAATAAAAACTCTCTTTTCAAACACATTTTTGGCGGTAGATTATAAGACGATAAAACAATTGGCCATAACGAATATTGTTTCCCAGATTGATCATACGGTGCAAAACTATCGGTGCATAAACACATATAAACATTTCTAACCTTACAAGCAAAATCAGGATATAAGTGGACAAAATGCTTTCATGCCTCACCATCTAATGGGTGACACATGTTTCCTGAATCCGTAACATGTTCTCCGTGCCAATGCATCTGAAATGTTGTCTTGTGAGATTCGTATAATCTCTTCAATCTGTTTGCTGTAGACAAATAAAACATCCATTTATACGATTCTCTTTTACTTGCACATTTTTCCTGGGTTTGAATCGATCAGCTCCACAAAATCGAGAATTCGATAACTCTTTATCATCTCCAGACCAAAAAATCATGTAGTTGTTTTGGCATACATCAATTTTGATAGTCTCATGCTTAATGATCCCATGAGTTTAGACATATTGTAGAAAGAATCAGGAGCATGGTTAATTCCAGGAAGATAATCGGTCATCATCTGACATACTTCATCCATACAATTCTTCGTCAGATTGTAACTCGACTTCATGCCCATCATTCGTGCAGAAAGTGATAATTGGGATAATCCTTCTACGCATCCATCATATATCGGTTGATTCGTTGCCTCCAACAAATCAAAAGACCTTTTTGATTCGTTGTTTGGTTCTTCGTCTTCTCTATTATAACAAAACTGAGAAGAGAATGCATCTTGAACCATATCAACGTAACGGTTAGTTGGTTCGCTACTCCCAACAAATTTATCATTAATAGTAGAAACATTAACAACATCGAGCGTTTCACCGTGATAAACCCAAATATAATAATTTGGAACAAAATCACTTTTCGTGGCAATTTCATTGCAAAACGTTTATAATTTGCAACGAAAGATTCGTTGTAATTAGAACCGAAACTTTATTCGTTGTATGTGCGTTGCAAACCGTTTGTTTCATTGTAAAAGCGTTGCAAAATTTTCATGTGTTGGTAAGCATTGCTAATCGTTGCAAACTAGCAACGCAATTTCGTTGCTAGTTTGCAACGCAATTTTATCGTTGCTAAGCGTTGCAAGAATGTTGCGAAAGCATTGCTATTTCGTTGCTAAGTAATTTCGTTGCAAAACGTTGCAAAAACGTTGCAAAGTTAGCAACGAAATAAATTTCTTTACAAAATCGTCGTTTTTTGTAGTGTCAGCTTCTTCACCAGTAAGGTCTAAAGCTATGAATTCAGATTCCATAGTGGATCTTGCAATACACGTTTGCTTAAAAGATTTCCATGAAATAGCACCTACACCACCAACGAATATATATCCACTTGTGGATTTGTTGTCATTCGAATATGAGATCCAGTTCGCATCAGAATATCCTTCTAATACTGTTGGATATCTTGTGTAGTGTAGTCCATAATTCTTAGTGTACCTTAGATATCGAAGGAGTCTAATTATGGCCTTCCAATGATTAAAACTTAGATTGTTCGTATATCTGCTAATCCTATTCACGGTATTAGCAATATCCAGTCTTGTGCTATTCATAAGATGCATTAAGCTTTTTGTGACACCCGTAACCCGTATCCCGCAATACGAGCTACGTCACATGGACAATTAGAATAAAAACATAATCCCAAAAATCTGGGGGAATTTAAAACTTTTCTTTTTCAGAGTTTAGCGGAAGAAAAACATTCATACATACATATATGATACATTATTCGAGAGATAATTATACATAACGAGTGGTAGCGATATCATTATTACAAACCAAGAAAGTCTACCACTGATATAATATAAAACTGTTTTCCAAAAGCATAGGCGTATCATAATTATGTAATTATGCATGATCAGCGAACCAAGTTGCCCAGATCTCCAAGTCCACTCCGCGGCTACTGTTTCTCCCGACCAGAAACGTTGCATAACAACGTCCTAAGCTAATTGCGTAGGGAGTGAACTCGGGCGTAACCCAGAGTTCTAGCTCTCACGGAGTCACGGAAAGCAACACATATACATATGCTAATAATCTAATAAACATGAATCGAAACATGGAATCACATGAATCATATAAGCAATTCACAATCAAGTCCGTACGACAAGCCGCATGACGTAATCCGTCAAATCGTCTCTACACGCTTCATGCGTAGGTAATATGCTCTCTATGTGCATAGCACAATCACCTCTCTCCTCGGAATCCATCTATACCACAATCACCCGGATTCGGCATAATTATATTTTTCTCTGCCGAATATATCACCCCACCCTAGCATCGATGGAGTTCACCAGACGTCGGCTACAACCGACGCCATCGACTATAACGGCAGAGCCAGTCGCTGCAACTCCCCCTCGCCGACCATCAGCCGCGGAAATACTCGTCAGGTTCGTGCCCGAACCTGGCAAAGTAAGTCCATACCACCTCTTCGGAAGACCCCAATCTACCTGAATCTCAAGTATGTGTAATGCCTCATCCTCGGGAGGATCGCTCCATCTCGAATCCGCTTCGTCGCTAGCAGAAACATTGGTGCGGTTACCAAGAACCATATTTCCTCATCACACAATAGTACCGACTAAAATCGGCTATCTGTTGGTTGTAATGCTCTAGGATGATCCGTGATATGACATTTTGACTATGTATTGATTCATTGGTTTATGAATGCATTACTTTTCCCGTTATATGATTGGCATGTTTGTTATATTTCGGTAGATATCTTTGAATCATTGCAGATGATTCTAAACTCCCTGGTCAGTTGTCATTGTGGGAACAATGACGAATTAAGACCAACATGAGGTGTGATTGATGATGGTGATGATCATATGCATTGGATGCAAATCACAATCATGGGTACTCGTTTGGAACGAGTGACTGGATGACCCACATGATATTATCATATGGACATGAGTCATGACTTGAATCTCATACAGCGGTTTGTTCTTGGATCCTCAAACTTGAGATGTCTAGAGTATCTGATATGAGGAGTGGCGTGTCTTGACTGCGTCAAACGTCCTCTTTAACCAGATGATCATAACGGTGTTGCTCAGATACGTTCACGAATCATAGACATGCAATACGGGACTTGTCACCTCCTTAGCAGGAGAGATGTTGCTGGGCCCCTTGTGGAAATCGGACTGTGAAAATGCGTGGCCACGCTATAGATGAAGTTACATCTATTTTTTCAGTCGATTTGCCAAGACGAGTAAGCGGTTGGACTTGAAAGGTGGCTCATACCATGCCCTTGTTTAACATATGACATCGTGAGACAAAGGATCAGAACTCGAACTATTGCTGGCTTTGTTAGATCACCTCTAACTCTATTCTAGGTGGGTGGTCATGGCGTCTTGCTAGAGGCTAACCATGACTTGTGGTTCGGAAAAGGGTTTCTGAAGCCACTACCACTTCGAATGGGCCTACAGGGCCATACACCATTAGGGATGGACCACATGTGAAGAGTGTGATGCGAGAAGGAACGACGGAACGAGCTGGAAGAGTTCCAGATGGTACGACCATCCGGTCCAGACCTGGACCGGTCGGTCCAGTCGTGTCGGTCCATCCGTTCTGCAGAAGTTAGACCGGTCGGTCCAGCCGTGCCGGTCCGTCTGTTCTGCTGGAGATAGATCGTCCGTTCCACAGTAGTCAGACCATCCGGTCCAGACCTAGACCGGACGGTCCGACTTTCGGGAAAATTTCCTTTTTCGCATAATTAGGGTTTTAGGCAATCCTATTAATCATGAGAGCCACCCCAAACCCTAGGTAATCAACCTAAGACGTCCTAGACACTTTCTAGAGCCTTAGAGAAGCTTTCTCTTGAGTTCTAAACCCTGGAATATCGATTCCAAGTCAAGGACGTCGTTTTCTCTTCACAAATCCTAGCAGATACGTTCCAAAGTTTTGGAATCCTTCCCGCCGGTGTGGATACGTGTAGAGGAGTTGTACTTTCAGCTCTTGGTGATTAAAACAGACCCTGAATCAATTAATACTTCTAGATCGTAATAGAACGAGGTAAGTATTCGAATCACACGGTGATATACACGTTCTTTCGGGTTATTGCACAATTAGTTTTGTGTGACGTTTGGCTAGGTTTAGATTTTTTTTCTTCCGCTGCATGAAATCTAGAAACCAAACCCTAGATCGATGAGATTGTATGCTAGGAACCCGTAGATAACCCAACACTATCTACATAAGTTATCGGGGTGCCCATAATCAATTCGGTTCATTCTATGGTTTTTAGACTTACCTTGTATTCTATTTGGGTATAGACTATGCGGGGTCCAGTCTGATAGTTTATTTTTTACATTTTTCTCTTTTTCACTAGATTGAGTATGTCTGAATATCAAGCCCGGCTAGTCTAGTTTTTCTCTCCCTCACCCGGTTTATTTTCAACTGGACAGATTTTGGTCCAGACCGATAAGTCTAGTCTCTAGACCAATCGATCTAGACTTTGGTTCGTTCGTTCCCTCGGTTTCGGTCTAGTTTTTTATATCGGTTTGATTTTGGTCTAGACCGGTCGGTCCAGCCTCTGGACCGATCGGTCTAGACTTCATCTTCAACCTCTGGACTTCGAGGTTTCTTCTGCAATCCTAGACCGGTCGGTTTGAGACAAGACCGTTCGGTCTAGGCCTCGAATTTCACCAAAATCACACAAACAAGCACAATTTGCTATGGGTAATCCATTAAAACTCATACAATCTCATATTAAACACGAATCAAGCATCAATTTTGCACGAATCACTCAAAAACCCAAAACACCATGTGAGAAGATTTCTTAATTAAACCCGACACTCACCTCGGTTAACTTGTGTGTTGGCTGATAAATGAGAAGCTTGATGATGTTCCTCGTGCTCTATGGGAACCAATGAAGCGTTAATTTCTCGGATTTAGGGTGAGATTTTTCGGAGTTGCAGAGAGGGTGTGTGTTCGAGAGGTGAAGAAGAAATGAGGAGGGAGAGGGGTTAAAAAGAACTCGAATTGGACAAATCTGGACTGAATTCGGGCCCAAGGGTTGAAAAATCCGGATTTTGGTCAGAAAATAGTGCGTACCGGTCGCTTTCAGGTCGGATACGGACAAGAATCGCAGCTTTCTCATTGCCGACTGCCTGGACCATTCGGTCCACACTCTTTTTTTTGAAACTTGGGTTGTTACACTTCCTATGATTCTGGAATATTCTAATTGTTGAACTCCCTCATCGTGATGTTTTTCCAATGAAAATTAACATCAACTAGAGTTCTGGCGTCAGAATTTCCATCTTTGTCAAATCTCTCTAAGATTTGTTTTATATAGTGATTTTGGGATGACACATAATCATCTTGTGTCTTGATAATTCTCATACCAAGTATTATATCTGCTATTCTCATGTCTTTCATGTCAAAGTTATTTGATAACATAGTTTTCGTAACTTTAATCACCTTATCACTACTAGCAGTGATGATCATATCATCCACGTAAAGACAGATAATCACAAATTCTGTCTCGTTACCTTTGACATATATGCACTTGTCAACCTCGTTGACTCGAAATCCATTTGACAACATTACGCTGTCAAACTTTGCATGCAATTGTTTAGGAGCTTGTTTAAGTCCATACAAAGATTTTACAAGTTTACACGCTTTTTTCTTTTGTTCGTGCACTCTACACCCTTCAGCTTGAAGCATGTATACTTCTTCTTCCAGTTCACCATTTAGAAATACAGTTTTTACATTCATCTGATGTAATTCTATATTATGTAAGGCTGTCAAGGCTGTAATAAGCCTTATTGATGTTTTCCGAGCGACTGGAGAGTAGACATCAAAGTAATCAACACCCTCGATTTGCCTATAGACTTTGACTACAAGTCTTGCCTTGTATTTTTCAATAGAACCATCCGGTTTCATCTTTCTTTTGAAGACCCACTTATAACCCAATTTTTTGCATCCTTGTGGAAGATCCACTAGTTCCCAAGTGTGATTTTGTCGAATTGACTCAATCTCACTCTTCACTGCTTCCTTCTAATAAGGAGCTTCGGGAGATAGCATGACCTCTTGATATGTCTGTGGTTCTTTATCCAACATAAACGTTAGATAATCAGAACCAAAAGAAGTTGGTTTCTTTGCCCTTTGATACGTGGGTACCGAGTCTAAAATATAACCCGATTCACAACTCACCGTAAGGATACGGATCGTCGTAACACGGGGTCAAACACAAGGAACGGTTGCTAAATCCAAATCTAAATCGAAAAGAGATCAAAGCAAGCAAGCAAGTGATGGTAGAAATATGTAAAATCTATGAAAAACGAAATAAGAAAGTAATGAAAACGAGTGACCTATCAAACAAGGATGACTACGGGCGTCGGGATCGTATTCGCATGTATGGGTATTTACTAAGCATGCATGAATAACGATTATGACTTGTATTCGGGAATCATCAAGCAACGATAATAGAGAATTCACCTCTCGGTCTACTAACTCACTATCTACAGAGTAACTCGTCAATCTCTCGATCTATTCAAGTTAACCCTAGATGCATGAAGAACGCTATCATCAACCCTAGATCGATTAAGCCATATCTCTATGTGAATAATACGATATATCCTATTGATTTTGATCCGAAACAAACCCATATCTCTATGTGGTCCAGAATCCAAGATAATTGATCAAGGGGTTAGCAAACATCAATCCAATAAAAGTACAAATCAATAGAACCGAAACAAATCAAAACCGAAATCCAAGTTAGGGTTCAAACATACCCAAAACACATACGAATCCCTAACCCATAGCCATGGATCTACTCAAGGTTCATGGAAAATAATAGAAAGAACAGAGAAAAAGAGATAAAAGAAGGGATAGAAAAGCTCATGTCGATGTCTAATCTTCACGATCGAATCCTCCTTCTTCTTCCCGAAATCCCGTGAACTTCTATTCTTCGCTCCCCAAAAGCTCTCCAAAAGTGTGTATCTAGGTGTTCTCTAAGGGTCTCCCCTGTTCTAGGACGTGGCTAGGGCTTTTTTATAACCCTAGGGCGGCTCCCAAGAGTCCTATTCCCATTCAGATGCTGAAAATCGCGAAACAGGGTTTTAGACTGGATCCGGACCGATTCCAGGTGGATCCGGACCGGATCCAGATTCCTGGGGTCGAGTTGTGCGTTCCTGATCCGGACCGATTCCAGCCGGAATCGGCCCTGCACCGGCAGTTCTCTGGTCTTCACGAATTCGCTCATAACTCTCTGCTCCGGTTTCGGATTTACGCGATTTTGGTGTCTACGTGAAGCTCTTGAAGTGCTCTTTCCAATGGTATAAGTCTCTCATGATTTGGACTTCTGTAGAGAAAGTTATTGATGTCGAAACATGAGTACCTCATCCGGACTTCTCCTTTAACGCTCCAAATGGCTCCTTTTCGAGTACAATCATCTTCGAAACCTGTAATCTGCAAAACTAAAGCACAACCGGGTTTTTGTGTCCTAGCATGCCTAGAATTTCTATGAATGCATGTGATTATCCCGTAAAACCTAGACAAACTCTTATCAAAATATAGAGAAAAATAGAAGTTATCAAATCCCCCCAGACTTAAACCTTTGCTCGTCCTCGAGTAAAGAACGAAGGAATAAAATCTGCAAAACAGGGAATGACGAACATCAAATAGCATCGAAAACGGGAAATGACGAACATCAAATAGCATCATCATGAAACTCAAAAGCAGAACATCCATCCAATACCAGTTTCCCGAGAGTCATGACCAAACCGGTCTACTATGATCTTCCTACCAAAGACTAGTCTACCTAGCCATGGGATTTTTATTGCCATCTAGAACCCGTTAGAATCTCTTCAACTCACCAAGCCTATTTCCGAACCTATCATGATCTCAACTTAGCCTTTTCGATCTTAGTTCTATTTCGTACCTAGATTTTTTACCTTTCTGTAGAATTTCTCTATTGAACGCTAGCACCTCGGGTTTCTAGGACGTTGAAGTTGAAGGACATCGTTTTTCTCTTTTCTTCTCCTTTTTTTTAATTTGTATTTTTTCTTTTCTTTTTATGCGATGTCCGACCCACAACTTAGACCCGAACCATCAATCGATGCACTCATGTCCTCGAACGATTTTCGTTGACGAGATTTTGACAGCGGAGTGTCGAGATGCTTTATTTTCCCAAGGCATTTATTGAACTAGATTTCATCGACCTGCAAGACTCGGAAAAGGTTCTAAACGAAACATATAACCTGGATATAATCGTTTCAACTCCGTAGGTTCCAAACAACAACCTCATCCCACAAACTATATATATAGAAGGTCTGGAGAACTATCAATTCGACAAGGTTCAACCACGCTCTACCAAGTCACTAGATCATCAAGATATTCCTACTCTATCATCCCAAAAATCCTCCAAATGATGTTCAAAGCGGGTGTCCGAGGTATGCACGTGAACCTATATGAACCTATATCTATATGTCATATGCAATCATGCTATCCTAACAAAAAAATCATCTATATGAAAAAAAAAAAGAAAATGTGAATGCAACTAATGCAAAGTGATATGCAAATATGCAAAAGTGAAAAATTTCCTAAATCTATATGTCATGATAAAATGCACCTAAACTAAATGCAATCCTAAGTAGATAGGCCTGAATGTGTGAAGGATCTATCCACCCCCCAGACTTGAACCATACGCCGTCCACGGTGTAGACTCGTGCCCGGAGGAGTAGAATCGAAAACGACACATGAAAAGAACCAATAAGATGGGTAGCGAAACTTAGCTATGCGGAATTCGTTCGCTCGCAATGAAGTTAACTCACGTCAAACGCAAGAGCTTTCACGCACTCTATGAACCGGAATCTATCCAATCGTCGTCTCTCAGAAAATGATACTCATCTCTCGTGTGTCGGTATGAACGCTCATGGAAAAACAAACGTTACCCGCAAAATAACATAGAGACACGCATATAGATAAAGAAATCCAGAGTATACAAAATCCGAGTCCCAATGATACATCCGAAAGGCCTACTACATCACTACTAAAACGGATAAGGGGAAACGCCTACCTGATCAGGGAACTAAGTGTCCGCCGGTGCATCGTCTCTGTCGTCCTCCATAGGTGCCGGCGGCTGCTCGTCGGGGAATAGTCGACTGCGGAAGCTATGGAACTCCGTGTATAGGGCATCATGCTGGAGTCTGAGCGCCTGCATCTGGTCAACGAGATGTGAAGAAGTCCTGCACCATCTGGTATACATGCTTGTCATCTCTGAGTCGACGTGGCTTCGCATATCGGAGACGGCTCTGTCTAAGGCGCCCCTCGTATCGAGCATCGCCTGATACATGAACCTCTGGAAGTCGTC
>NW_010967105.1:46467-46674 GCF_000463585.1 Tarenaya hassleriana
TCGTAGGCGCCCTCCTCGAGTCCAGCCTGCTGTGCTGCAGAGAACTGGAATTGGAGTCCGTCAATGGAGATCAGTGGTAAGTGAATGTTCGGCAAGGTGAAACGCTGGCTGGTGCTCTGCTGGTTGAAGTACAACCAGAGATGGTTGCCCCGAATGGTCTCCAACGAAAATTTGCTGCGCAGAGCAGCTAAGTCGAGCATTGTGGCA
>NW_010967105.1:46735-47499 GCF_000463585.1 Tarenaya hassleriana
GCAATCATGGTGACGAGGCCGCCGCATCGGACGTAGACGCCTGAATCTGAGCGGGCTGTCTGATGCAAGTGTAGGGAGACCCGCGATGCTAAGTCGACCTGTCCCATGCCCCAATCGTCCCCACCATAGATAGGGGATAAGGCGTACCTGATGAAGAGAAGCTCGGTCTGGTTAAGCCCTCCAGGCTCTGTCTTGCCGAAGACAACGTGAGCAAGGAGCATGTGGAAGTATCTGACCGTCAGATGTCAGATCCATGTGGACTTGAGGAGGCTGAGCTTGAAGCGCTTGGATCCGATGTCTCTCCAGAATGCTTTGAGTCGGTCCGGGTGTATGGAGGGCAAGGCTGCTGTAGCTCCGTGAGGAACGCCCATGATGTCGGCAAACTGTGCCATCGTGAGGCGGTACTGCTGGCCTGCTATCCAAAAAGCCATGTAGCCTCGATGTGCCTCGCCAGTCGGGGGTATGAATAGGTGGAGTGAGCCAAGAAACTCTGCGGTCAGCTGGCGGTATGTGTCCTCTCGCATGTGTAACAGGCTTTCCCAATGAATCCCAGCGCATAGCTCGCGCACTGAGTCATAAAGCCCCAGCCGACTGATCTCCGTGCTCGCAAACTTCGTGTTCCGGATGACTTGATAAAAGGCGCCAGCGCGCTCCTGCATCTCCGGTGATGGTAAAAGGAATCGCGGTGTGTTGTCCGGATCAGGTGCGCTGGGAGTGTACGGGCTGAGCTCGGTGATCGTGTTCTGGCCCATCTCAAATTCTTC
>NW_010967105.1:47658-48499 GCF_000463585.1 Tarenaya hassleriana
AACTGAGTCTCGATCCGGTCCGGATCCAACTGGATCCGGTCCGGATCCAATCGCAGCGAACTCAGATCGAAAATCTCCGAAAAAATCTGCAAAATCTAACCAAAATCGAGCATCAAAATGTATGGGCAATGTGAATCTAACCTATTCTCATCATAATCGACCCATAATACCTATCCAAAACCACGAAATCATCTCCACAATCAAATCTCCCGAAACCTCTTATGAACCCTAGCAACCCAAATCCGAAAATTACTCATAATAAAACGATGTTTGAGCCATGAAATAGGTAGGGAAGCATACATGGACGTCGTAGATGTGGAATCGGATCAAGTAAAAGGTGAGAGTGGGAGGGCCGAATCGAGAGAGAAAACCTAAGTGAGGGATGTTGGGTTTCCTGGGATCTCTAGAGCGAATCCTATTCCTAAGAGATCGATTCTAGGGTTTGCGCAGCGGATATAAAACAAAAATTTGATAAACCCTAGAACCATGCTTCTATAGAATCGTAGAATCGTTAGAACGCTTACCTCAATCGATCCGGGGCCTGTCTCTATCGATGAATCGTTCTGATCACGAAAGGCAGGAAGATTACCTCGCCCTCTACACGTATCCACACCTCGGGATGGATTCCAACGGTTGGAACTTGTCTGCTAGGACTCGAATCTCTATTCGATTTTGTGCTTCGAGAAAACGGACTTCGATCAACCTCTAAAAACCTTGGATCTCACCAAAGTTCTGCTAGAAGTCTGCCAAAGTCAGCTCCAAGAGTTCTCTCTCTCATTAGGGTTTTAATCTCTATCTTATATAGTGATTTAACCCTAATTTCGGTTTAATTTTCGGAAAA
>NW_010967105.1:48848-51780 GCF_000463585.1 Tarenaya hassleriana
AGCCAACAATCGACCTATCCGTCTAATGATGGCTGATTATATGGCACGAATTCCAGACCATGAGGTCATTGCTGGTGATTTGAGTCGACAGCTCAATCATGGATCATATATCGAATGACGGGTAATAATTTTGATTGATTTTTAGATCATCGGATTACCAATCGAGAGTTAGCTGACGATTTTTGTTGATATATAGGCACTCGATGAGACTGTTGTCTAAATATGCACATAACTTTCTGTTCATATATTAGATCTGCATGATCTTGGTATCTACACATAGCTATGAAAAAGAGCTTTATAATGTTATAAAGAAAGAATTATTTGGGAATGTTTTGGAAAAGTTATGAAGTTGGTAATATCACCGGCCAACAATAGACCTATCCATCGAATGATGGCTGATTATGTGGCTCGAATTCCAGACCATGAGGCTATTGCTGGCGATTTGAGTCGACAACTAAATCATCGGATCACCTATCGAATGACGGCTAATAATTTTGATTGATTTTTAGATCAGCGGATTATCAAACGAGAGTTCTGGATTGACCCGCATGAGATTGTCACATGGACTAGAGTCATGACTAGAATCTCATATGACGGTTCCATGATTGGATCCTAAGACCTGAGATATCTACGGAATCCACATATCTATGCATAGATGTCAAGATCAAGCAGATCTCATATACGAGCAGAAAGTTATGTGCATATTTAGACAATAGTCTCATAGAGTGCTTACATATCGGCAAAAATTGTCAGCAAGTCTTGATTGGTAACCCGATGATCTAAAAATCAACCCAAATTTTTAGTCCTCAATCGATAGGTGATCCATGATTCAGCTGTTGATTCATTGCATGCAATAGCCTCATGGTCCGGAATTCGAGCCACATAATAAGCCATCATTCGATGGATAGGTCGATTGTTGGCTGGTGATATTATCAATTTCATAACTTCCACAAAACATTCCCAAATAACTCTTTCTTTATAATATTAGAAACCTCTTTTTCATAGCTATGCATAGATGCCAAGATCATGCAGATCTAATATACGAGCAGAAAGTTATATGCATATTTAGACAACAGTCTCATGGAGTGCCTACATATCAACAAAAATCGTCAGTCAACTCTCGTTTGATAATCCGCTGATCCAATGGGGCTATCAGCACTCGGAATGACACCCAAGTCACCAACAAACTTTCTGATCCAAACAGCTTCCTTTGTTGCGTCCGACGCCGCAATATACTCAGCTTCTGTAGTAGAATCTGCAACGGTCGCCTGCTTGGAACTCTTCCAGCTAACAGAAAAAGTTTGGTTTCTCACAAAACGAAGACGAGCCATGTGTTTACAAGAAGGTTAGTGGGAGCACAGTAGTTTTTCTGGTGCTGTACGTGGATGACATTCTCCTTATAGGGAATGATGTTCCTACCTTGCAAGACGTTAAGTCTTGGCTAGGAATGCAGTTTTCTATGAAGGACCTAGGAGAAGCGGCCTATATTTTAGGCATTAAGATCTATAGGGATAGATCGAGGCGTCTTCTAGGATTGTGTCAGAGTACTTACATCGATAAGGTCTTGAAACGGTTCAAGATGCAAGATTCCAAGAAAGGAACCTTACCGATGAGCAGTGGCACAGTTCTCTGCAAGAGTCAGTGTCCTACGACACCTGATGAGCGAGAACGCATGGATCGGATTCCATATGCTTCGGCAATTGGATCCATCATGTATGCCATGCTTTGTACTCGACCAGATGTATCCTACGCGTTGAGCATTACGAGGAGATACCAGTCAGATCCAGAACATCCTTTTTGGTGATGGTGGTGAGAGGTGCGACTAAGCTGCTGAAATCCCGAACGAATCGTCGGTAGAAACTTGCTAACCCGAGGAAACTCCTCACGTGTCCGACAGTGGTAGGAGTTGGCCATTCCTGAATGGCTCTAATCTTTTTCTCGTCAACTCGCAGCCCCTTAGAACTGACCACGAAGCCTAAAAAGACTAACTCGTCCGTGCAAAACGAGCATTTCTTCAAATTCGTATAAAGAGTTTCTTTCCTCAAAGTGGTCATCACTTGCTCTAAATGCGAGTAGTGGTCCTCAGTTGTTCGGCTATATACGAGGATGTCGTCAAAGTATACGACAACAAATTTGCCGATATAGGTTCGCAAGACCTGGTTCATAAGGCGCATAAATGTACTCGCATCTGAAGGGATAAAACCCATCGGATGCAAGTGGATCTTCAAGAAGAAGACCGACATGGATGGCAACGTGCACACGTATAAGGCACGACTTGTGGCGAAAGGATTCCGTCAGATTCATGGTATTGACTATGATGAGACCTTTTCGCCCGTAGTTATGCTGAAGTCCATCAGGATCCTACTTGCCATAGCCGCATATTATGACTATGAGATATGGCAAATGGATGTCAAGACCACGTTCCTTAACGGGAACTTGACCGAGGATGTGTACATGACACAACCCGAAGGTTTTGACGCTGCAATATACTCAGCTTCTGTAGTAGAATCTGCAACGGTCGCCTGCTTAGAACTCTTCCAGCTAACAACGCCTCCGTTCAGGCAGAAAACATAGCCAGACTGCGATCTGTAGTCATCCGGGTCTGACTGGAAACTAGCATCGGTGTAACCTCTTACAGCGAGCTCGTCTTCCGACCCACTAACCTTTTTGTAAACACATGGCTCCTCTTCGTTCTGTGAGAAACCCAACCCTTTGATTGTCTCATCAAAGCGAAGGTTCCAGCTCCTCGAAACCTGCTTCAGTCCATAAATGGCCTCTGAAGAGGATAGGTGTAACAATTTATTCTTGTGTGAAATATGGATCTTAGTCCCATATAGAAAATTATTGTAGGGTTAGTTTTCTTTATGGGAATATAGCTTATCTTTACATCTGTGTTGTCATTGTTTGATGATGGACTAGCTGGTAGTGGATC
>NW_010967105.1:52271-54467 GCF_000463585.1 Tarenaya hassleriana
TTTACCCCGCCGCTTCTTGCTGGAGTTCTTCTCCACAGCAAGCACAGTCTTGGGCACCACGATATCCTGCTCGGCCGATTTCAGCATCCCATGCAGTTCGGCTAAGCTCTTTGTCATCCCGTGCATATGGTACTGCATTACGAACTGGTTATAGTCCTCGGGTAATGACATCAGGATGAAGTCTGCAACCAAGTCACCATCGAGGTTCACTCCCATACGCTCAAGTTCTTCAACATGAGCTCTCATGTTGAGGACGTGGGTGTTGACAGAACTGCCTCTCGGCATATCCGTCTTCACTAGAGCTTTTAGCGTCTTGTACTTTTCAGTACGCGCCAGCTCCTGAAACATGGTCTTGAGCTGTTCGATCATATCAAACACGTTCTTCCCCTCAAACTGCTTTTGCAGATTCGGGGTCATGCTTCCCAACATGAGACAGGAGATCTCATTGTCGTCAGACTGATGCTTCAACCAAGCATCCTTGACGGCTCTCGAGGCATTGGCCGCAGGCTCTGGTTGTAGAGCCCCTTCCAGGACGTATGACTTCTTATCCTGCTTGGGAACTATTCTCAAGTTACGATACCAGTCTAAGAAGTTCGTCCCAGTCAATTTATCCTTCTCAAGGATAGATCGCATCGTCAAACTCGGTACGCTACCGGTTGACGCCATGTCTACAAAAGAGACAAAACAGAACGAACAAAACAAATGCAGATTCTATTAATGATCTACTACCAGCTAGTCCATCATCAATCAGTGTCTACATACCTATGATCTACTACCAGCTAGTCCATCATCAAACAGTGACAACATAGATGCAAAGATGAGCTATATTCCCATAAAGAAAATTAACCCTACAATAATTTTCTATATGGGACTAAGATCCGTATTTCACATAAGAACAAGTTTTTACACTCAGTCTTATGCTATTTAGGTAGACATCTAATGTCAATCATATCTAATATGACTCTTAGATCCTTTATGAGACTATGATATCGAATATCATTGCATACTTGTCTCATCTGTACCATTAAGTCTCAAGTCAAACTTGACAACTTAACCTAAGGTAAACCATATTCAAGCTGTGGGAACCACGATTTCCCACCCTGCCTCACAAAGATAGTCCGGCACGCTCAGCTTTGGCATGACCCGTGTTACGGATGATCGATGCCTTGACAGGTGCTCTAGTAATGGGAGGTACACACTTAGCATTACATAAACAAGGGATTTTCGAAACCACACTTAGATCAAGCATCTACTTTCAAGCTATGAGATCCACCATTTCTCCATCTTGCCTCACCAAGATAATACGGCACACCCAGCTTTGGCATGGCCCATGACACGTACGATCGAGGCCTTGACAAGTGCTTTACTTATAGAGCTTCTAGATCTAACCGGTTTCTGTGCAACGATTGTTCATAATCCGAATAGACCATCCATTCGATTATGTAATCCCAATCCCGGAGCTCCCACTAAATCAAGTATATCTAATATCTCGATTAAGTTACATGCATTCATTCACTATGGACCATCCATAAGAATAAATCATGTCTATTTGAGTCACAGTTGATCAGATTAAGCAACGATTGCATAATCGGACCTTGAAAACGAAAAATTTCGGAATCTGTACCTCGGACCGTCCGTTCTGGGTACAGAACGGACGTTCCAGGTTTGATAGAACGATCGTTCTCGACTTCAGAAGTCAGAACGGACGTTCCGGTCCGAAACAAGCCGGAACGGACGTTCCACTTTCGCAGAACGGACGTTCCACAACAGACAGAACGGACGGTCCAGTGCGGACCTTCCGTTCTGGTCTGTGCAGTCCGCCACCCCTGGACCGTCCGTTCCGACTTACTCAGAACGGACGGTCTAGGGTCCGTCTCCGTGATCAGATCACGTTTTTTCGCGTTCTCGGCCCCGTTCAGACCCGAAACTGATCCGAATTCTCCTGTGAACCCAAAATTCGAACTCCTGCACTCTATGCAATATGAAACATGCAATCTACACTAGATTCAATCATCAAACATGCATAGACATCAAAGCAAACATGGATTCAAACAATTCAAATCCTAAAACATGCGTGATCGGGTTCTACGAAATCAAAACAGAGCAACCAGGCTCTGATACCACTGTTGGGTTTCCTGGGATCTCATGAGCGAATCTAATTCCTAAGAGATCGATTCTAGGGTTTGCGCAACGGAT
>NW_010967105.1:55153-56479 GCF_000463585.1 Tarenaya hassleriana
TCAAAGCACGCAACTCCTCATGTTGGATTCCGTAGATATCTCAGGTCTTAGGATCCAATCATGGAACCGTCATATGAGATTCTAGTCATGACTCTAGTCCATGTGACAATCTCATGCGGGTCAATCCAGTATTCCATTCTCCAACGAATACCTATGATTGTGATCGTATCCAATACCTATGATCATCTCTGTGATCATCAATCACAGATCATACTAGTCTTAGTATGTCGTTATTCCCATAACGACACAAGACTAGGGAGTTTAGTATCATTCATAATGATACATGGATTTTCATAACAGATCTAGCATGCAAGAACGTGTAATGAATAAAATACTCTCATAAAAAGGTATCAATACATCGAATGTATCTGAACAAAGCTCATAATCAGTACATCATAGAGCACTAAACCAACATGAGCTAAGTTCGGCCCTCTTAAGTAGAATCGCAAATTTGGATCCGGTCCGATTCCAGGTGGATCCGGTCCGGATCCAGATGAACGTACCTGGCCCGTGTCTGAAGTGGATCCGGTCCGATTCCAGGTGGAATCGGTCCGGATCCGGTGTCTGTGAAACTTCACCTTCGTTCCCAATTTTCGCCGAATTACCTGCAACTCGTGATCTAGACGTCTACACACTGGTGAAAACACCACGTAGGCTCCCCAAATCCAAAAACCTCATGTCTAATGCAACTAAAAGGGTCCAAAAGTCCAAAACTCCTAAAACTATACAAAGACCTCGGGTTGCCTCCCGAGAAGCGCTTCTTTATGGTCGATAGCTAGACCGTGTATGAGCTCAGGCTGATGGTGGTTATTCGAGTGGAAGAACACCTCTCGCGGCTATAGGATCAGTCGGGTTATACAGCTTCAGACGCTGCGCATTTACCTTGAACGTGCTACCCTTGCTGTCGTATAGTTCCACCGCTCCGTGGTTGAAATCTCAATGGATCTTGAATGGGCCGGACCACTTGGACTTCAGCTTTCCTGGAAATAATCAAAACCGAGAGTTAAAGAGAAGGACAAGATCACCTGAGTGGAATGATCGCTGAATAATGTGTCGATCGTGCCATTTCTTCGTTCTCTCCTTATAGATCTTCGCGTTCTCGTACGCGTCAAGTCTGATCTCCTCAAGATGGTGTAACTGGAGTACGCGTTTCTCTGCAGCGGTCTTCATGTCATAGTTGAGCGCCTTGATTGCCCAATAAGCTTTGTGCTCGAGCTCAACCGGTAGATGACATGCTTTTCCGTAGACTAATTGGAACGGTGTCATACCAATCGGCGTTTTGAAGGCCGTCCGGTAAGCCCATACCGCATCGTCTAGCTTCTGTGA
>NW_010967105.1:57210-58285 GCF_000463585.1 Tarenaya hassleriana
GGTTCCACTTCTAGAATAAAATTCTGAGGCGTTTCATGGCGTCTAGAAATGTTACCTGTGCGTTGGCAAGAATCACATGAGGCGACGTACCTATGGACATCCTTGAACATCGTAGGCCAATAGAATCCCGCTTGTAGAATCTTCGTTGCGGTCTTCGAAGCGGCGAAATGACCTGCATAATCAGAAGAGTGGCAATGGAAAAGTACTTGTTGCACTTCTTCCTCGGGAATGCATCATCGGAACATCCCATCGGTACCACGCTTGAACAAGAACGGGTCGTCCCAAAAATAACCCCGTACGTCATGGAGGAACTCCTTCCTTCCGTTATAATTAAGTTCAGATGGGATTACTCGAGAGACCAGAAAGTTCACGTAGTCTGCATACCATGGGTCTTCGTATCGGGTAGTGATTGCCATAATTCTGTTCCTCTCGCAAGGAATCATCGATCGGGAGAGGATCGGATATCGCAAGGCGTGAAAGGTGGTCTGCAACTGTGTTCTCCGTGCCTTTGCGATCCCGAATCTCGACGTCAAACTCTTGTATGAGTAGCATCCATCGAATCAGTCGAGGTTTGGCGTCTTTCTTTGTCAGCAAGTACTTCAAAGCCGCGTGGTCTGAGTATACGATCACTTTCCGTCCCACCAAGTATGACCTGAACTTCTCAAAAGCAAACACCACAGCAAGTAACTCTTTCTCAGTAGTAGTGTAATTTACCTGCGCGTCATCAAGAGTTCGGCTTGCGTAGTAGATGGCGTGGTGTTTGTGATCCTTCTTCTGCCCCAGCACTGCTCCAACCGCGTAATCGCTAGCATCGCACATCAGCTCAAACGGTAGAGTCCAATCGGGGGGCTGTATGATCGGTGGTGAGATCAGAGCTGCCTTCAAAGTCTGGAAGGCCTTCGAGCATTCTGCAGTAAACCTGAAAGGTACATCCTTCGCCAATAGCTCGGTAAGTGGTCTAGAGATCTTGGAGAAGTCCTTGATGAACCGCTGATAAAATCCCGCATGTCCTAGAAAACTGCGGATGCCTTTGACGTTCACTGGCGGTGGTAGCTTCTCAATAACCTCTATCTTC
>NW_010967105.1:58299-62702 GCF_000463585.1 Tarenaya hassleriana
CCATGGACAGAGAAATCGTCCATGAACACCTCCATAATATCCTCAATCACATCAGAAAATATAGCAGTCATGCATCTCTGAAAAGTGACAGATGCATTACATAATCCAAAGGGCATACGACGATAAGCAAATATGCCATAAGGACAAGTAAAGGTGGTCTTCTCCTGGTCGCTCGGGTGAATGGGGATCTGGAAGAATCCCGAGTAACCGTCTAGAAAGCAAAAGTACGAGTGGAGGGCAAGTCTCTCTAACATCTGATCAATAAAAGGCAAAGGAAAGTGATCCTTACGGGTGTTGGAGTTCAACTTACGATAGTCGATGCACATCCTCCATCTCGTGACCGTCCGTGTAGGAATAAGCTCATTCTTCTCGTTCTGGATCACGGTCATGCCTCCCTTCATGGGTACAATCTGCACAGGACTCACCCACGTACTATCCGAAATAGGGTATATAATACCCGCATCTAACAGCTTCATCACCTCTTTCCTAACTACCTCTTTCATCATCGGATTCAATCTACGTTGATGCTCAACAGAGGATTTCGACTCATAATCTAAGTGAATACGATGCATGCATAACGAAGGGCTAAGTCCCTTAATATCATCCAAAGTATATCCAAGAACACCCCTATAACGTCTAAGCAAATCAATCAACTGTTCTACCTGGTGTTCTAGCAACGCACTTTCTACCTGGGGTTCTAGCCACGCAGCATTCACTATAATCGGATAAGTCGAGTTAGGTCCAAGGAAAACATACCTGAGCCCTTCGGGTAAGGGCTTCATCTCCACCTTCGGGGCGTTCTCTAAACTCCAATCAGCTTTATTCAGCTTCCTCGTATGAAGTGGTGGCTCTCTGGGCTCTAGAATGTCTTTATTAGTCGTCGTGGAGGGTTCGGAGACGTTCGTAGAAGAATCGGGTACGTCGATGTGAAAAACGTCCGATTTGCTCAGAGACTGGATCCGGTCCGATTCCAGGGGGAATCGGGCCGGTTCCAGTTTGTGAATCGGTCCGTTTCCAGTTTGTCTTCGCGAGCCTGTATTTGGATCCGGTCTGTTTCCAGGTGGAATCGGTCTGGATCCACCTTCTGTAAAAATCCAACTTCGGAAGGTATTTGGATCCGGTCCGATTCCTGGTGGAATCGGTCCGGATCCAGCTTCTGTAAAACTTCAATTTCGTCCGATCCTTCGTTCAATGCTCGCGTAAGCTCCCGGATATCCTCCCAATTGCTGTATATGTTCTCATCAGATGCAAGGATAGATATCTCTAAAGGATCGACTTCCCGAAACTGATCGAAGACTTCTTGAGTGAGGATTTCATGCACATCGACATAGCATGCTGAATCGGTGGTAGATGGCTGTTTCATGTTGTGATCTAAGGTGAACTCCACAGTCTCGTCACCTATCTTCATTGTGAGACGACCAGCACGAACATGAACCACCGCATCGGCCGTGTTTAAGAACGGTCGGCCTAGTATAATCGGTATCTTCGAGTCTTCGTCCATGTCTAAAACAACAAAATCAACGGGAACATAATAATCCCCGACTTTCAATGGGACATCCTCGAGAATACCTGCAGGATACTTGACGGATCGATCCGCCAACTGTAGTGACATCCTCGTCGGCTTGAGATCTCCAATGTTGAGCTTCTTATAGATGGACAGCGGAAGCAGACTCACACTGGCACCCAAATCGCACAACGCACGGTCTATCGCAATGTTTCCGATTTTGCAGGGAATCGAAAAACTACCCGGATCTGATCTCTTCTGTGGCAACTCATGCTGTAAAATCGCAGCGCTCACCTCTATGCTCAAGGCTACTGTCTCCTTCCCAATTACCCTCTTCTTGGTCAAGATGTCTTTCAGAAACTTCGAATAAGAGGGTATCTGCAGCATAGCCTCATAGAACGGTATAGTAACCTCTAGCTTCTGAAGCATATCAGCAAATCTCGAGAACTGTGTATCCTCAACATGCTTCTTCAACTGAGAAGGGAAAGGAACGGGTGGTACATAAGGTGGAGGAGCTACATAAGGCGGTTCGGCTTCCTCTACATGCACCTTAGGTGTCTCGGATGTCGTCCCTTCCTCTACAGCAGTGGTAGGGATCGTCTCAGGCAAGTTCTTTCCGCTCCTTAGCTCGATGGCGTTGATGTGCTCTCGTGGATTTGGTTCCGGCTTTCCAGGGAACGTGCCTTGCGGTCTAGAAGGTTGTGACGCAAGCTGTGCTATCTGCGTATCTACGAGCTTCATGTGTGCGTCCATCCCATCAAGTCTCCTCTCAAAGGTGTCTTGCCTAGCTCTAATGCCCTGCACTTCGGTTTTCAGCTCAGTAAACGACGTTTTTTGGTCAAGCATTAGCTGGGCAAGCATCGTCTTGATGTCTGCTTCTTCATTCTTTGCCGGTGGAGGAGCTCGGTAACCCTAATTCTGCTGCCCGTAGCCTGGATTATGTTGCACATATCCCTGATTCTGCCCCTGAAAACGTGACTGAGTGAAGCCCAGGGGATTCTGAGGGTTTCTGGAAATGCCCTGTTGCTATGCATTCAATGCTCCGCTCGGGTTTCCATAGGAGAAACCATGATGGTTCCTAGGCGCGTTCGGGTTGTAGAGATTGGAAGGATTCTGGTATTGATTCCTTCCCACGTAGTTGACGTCCTCAACCGGTTCTTCCTCTGATGTGGCCTGATCTACCGAGAACATTCCAGGCTGGACTTTCGACGGGTTAGAAGTATTCTTGAGTCCCATATGCTGCTTGATCGCCGATAAATCAAACATGACTGCCTTCAAAGCAGCGGACTCGCCCAAATCTACATGTCCTGTAGAGCGTCTGATGCTATCTCCTGACATCCCTCTTGCTTTGGCCATCTTGGCGATCTGCATCTCTAGGGTGTCAAAGGGAATGTCTCATGGGTCGCACGGGAACCTCGAGCACCGGTTCACAACCGGTCTCGGGTCTGGTCCGCGGGTTTACGCAGCGGAAATAGCGTTCAAAACATTTTTGAACACCCACGGACCAAGCGAAAGACGAAGTCCTGGTCCGGCGGACTGTCGGCAAAGATTTGTCACGTGTTCTTGGTCCGCCGGACCAAACCAACACAGTACACGGACTCAGCTCGGACCGGAAGAAGAGGCGAGTGGTCAGTTGAGTTGGTCCGGGGCTGACCAAGCTTGGTCAGCTCCGGACCAGGACCACTCCGTCTCTTATTCCTCAGTCGGACCGGACCTGGGTATGCGCTGACTGAAGTGTTGGTCAGCGGCTGACCCAATTTGGTCAGCCGGACCAATCGCACTCAGTCCGCCACTCCGTCTCTCGGTCCGTCGAACTGACTGATCTTTTGTTCGTTTGGTCCGGCTGACCAACTCTTGGTCAGCCGGACCAGACGTGTCACGAGCCCCATTTCGAACCAGAAAATTCCGTCGGACCAAACGTCACGTCCGGTCCGCCGGACCAACAGTTGGTCCGCCGGACCAGGACTATTTGGTCCGTCGTCTTCTCTCCTTGGTCCGCCGAGGTTTCCTGACCAAAACCGAAGTCTGGTCCGCCGGACCAACGTTTGGTCCGCCGGACCAGGACTTCGTCTTTCGCTTGGTCCGTCGCCTCTGGTCCGCCGAGCTGCTGACCAAACTGCGTGTCTGGTCCGCCGGACCAATAGTTTGGTCCGCCGGACCAGGACCATTTGTTTTGGTCAGCGCTCCGTTTCAGAAGTCCGTCCGAGTTCGAACGTGCGGTCCGCCGCTGACCAATTCTGGTCCGGCGGACCGCGTGGATGTGGGCAGAAAAATCAGACGAAGTTTTTCAACTTGATCCGATTTTTGTTCCGTTTTCTCGAGTTAATTCATGATTCAAGCCTTTATATATCTAAGTTTTGTTACATCAATTAATCTCGTACAGATTCAATCACATAACAAATTAAACTTAGATAAAAATCCAAGGAAAATCAAGTTTGAACAAAATTTCAAACTTGCTCAAGAGTGATCGCTCTGATACCACTGATTAACAATTATATTTTAGATCAGACTATGTTACTTAGCCCGAATAGACCGTCTATTCAGCTTAGTAAACTTAGTCTCGAAACTCCCACTCAATCAAGTAACTTTTATACTTGATTAAGTCTTATGCACTTAATTCATGTAGACCCTCTACATAATTAAGTCATAAACCATATACAATCATGATTAACTCGGTCAAGTAACCATTACTTAACCGAATCGAATTCAGAAAACGCGAAAGTCCGAAAACAGGTGGTTGGTCTGGGGCTGACCAACTTTTGGTCCGCCGGACCAAACCAACACAGTACACGGACTCAGCTCGGACCGGAAGAAGAGACGTGTCATGGTCAGTTGAGTTGGTCCGGGGCTGACCACGCTTGGTCAGCTCCGGACCAGGAGGCTTTTCTCGCTCAGTCGG
>NW_010967105.1:63173-64722 GCF_000463585.1 Tarenaya hassleriana
AGCACCGGTTCACAACCGGTCTCTGGTCTGGTCCGCGGGCTTGCGCAGCGGAATTGGCGTTCAAAACGATTTTGAACCGCCCACGGACCATGATTTCGATGAAGAACTTACTTGAGAGAAAAGCTAACCTTTTGATTCCGAATTTGTAAGGTTGGCTTGATCACAGCAGAGGTGTTGAATGAGCCAACACCTCTTGAGCAGTCCACACCCTTGGGATGGTTTCTAACACTTGGAAACTTGCTTGCTAGAGCACAAGGAGATCAAATCTCTCTTGATTTTGATCAAGAACACTCCTCAACACTTGAGAGAGTTTTCCAGAAGTTCTTGTGGCTCATCAGATGGCCTAAGACGAGATTATTATCGACCTAACCTTTTTCACCAACTTCCCACTTGAGAAAAGGTAAGAAAAAATCGGATTAATGATTCTGGAGCTTGGTCCGGGCGAACCAGAACTTGGTCCGCCGGACCACACGTTAAAAATGGCTCAGGTTGACTTTGTCAACGTCTTGGTCCGGGGCTGACCAACTCTTGGTCAGCCGGACCAAGACTCGACAAGTCTGCCGACACTCCGTGCAATCCCGATCCGGCGGACCAAATTTCTGGTCCGCCGGACCAGCCGAGTCCGGACCTGCCAACCCTGAGTCCGCCTGTTGTCTGGTCCGCCGGACCAACATTTGGTCCGCCGGACCAGACTAGTCCGAACCATCAGTCCGAGTCCGGGCTGACCTGCCGGTCCGCCGGACCAAGCCTGGTCAGCTCCGGACCGGACCTGATTTTTCGGACTTGTCTCCATATCACTTTTCTCGTCTGTGTACATCCATCCCTTATGTGTGTGACCCTTTAGGCTCCTCCGAAGACGGCAGTAAACACGAGATCCAATCTCGCTTTACAAATCATAAGCGGTCTCTAGCAAGACATTATGATTACCCGCATCGGAAAGAGTTAGATGTGATCTAACCGAAAAGCCAGAGATAGCTCCAACGATGATCATCTTTGTCTCATGATATCATAATCGAACTTATAGTTCGGATGCTTTGTCGTATCCCGAGTAGACTGTAAGAGATAGATGACATTCATCTATAGTGCGGCCACACATTTCTACAGTCTCACTCCTACGACGGGCCCAAGCGATATCTCTCTCTTTCGAGAGGGACAAAGTTCCATCTTGACTATCTACTATCCAATGCATGATTCGTAATATACCCGAGCCCCGTCTTTATAGTCATCCGGTTAAAGACGACGTTTGACGCAGTCAAAGTACATTACTCGTCATGATGGATACAATAAATATCTCAGGTCTGAGGATCTAAAGCGAACCATCAAATGAGATTCAAGTCATGGATTATATCCAATCGACAATCTCACGCGAGTCATCCAGTTACTTGTTCCAAACAAGTACTCATGACCGTGACCTGTATCCAATACATATGATCATCATCATGATCATCCATCACGCCTCATGTTAGTCTTAATTCATCATTGCTCCCACAATGACAAGCGACTAAGGAATTTAGGATCGTACATCACGATCCATGGATAATCATTATTT
>NW_010967105.1:65112-67853 GCF_000463585.1 Tarenaya hassleriana
GTTCACAATGCTAGGAACGACGCCCAGGTCACCCAAAAACTTCCTGATCCAAACAGCTTCCTTCGCAGCATCCGATGCGGCAATGTACTCAGCCTCTGTAGTAGAATCTGCTATGGTGGCCTGTTTGGAACTCTTCCAAGTAACAGCGCCTCCATTCAAGCAGAAAACATAGCCTGATTGCGATCTGTAGTCATCTTGGTCCGATTGGAAACTAGCATCGGTGTAACCCTTTACAGCGAGCTCATCTTCCAATCCTCCATATATCAAGAACAAATCCTTAGTTCTTCTCAAGTACTTAAGGATATTCTTGACCGCGATCCAGTGTGACTCTCCTGGATCCGACTGGTATCTGCTCGTAATGCTTAACGCGTACGACACATCTGGCCTAGTACATAACATGGCATACATGATAGATCCTATTGCCGAGGCATATGGGATCCTATCCATACGTTCTCGCTCATCATGTGTCTTAGGACACTAAGTCTTGCTGAGAACAACACCATGACACATCGGCAAGAGTCCTCTCTTCGACTCTTGCATTCTGAACCGATTCAGAACTTTATCGATGTATGTACTTTGACTTAGGGCAAGAAGCCTTCGAGATCTATCTCTATAGATCTTAATGCCTAAGACGTAGGCAGCTTCTCCTAAGTCCTTCATAGAGAACTGTGTTCCTAGACAAGACTTAACGTCTTGCAAGGTAGGAACATCGTTTCCTATGAGCAGGATATCATCCACGTATAGCACCAAGAAAACAACTGTACTCCCACTGGCCTTCTTGTAAACACATGGCTCATCTTCGTTTTGAGAGAAACCAAACTGTTTGATTGTCTCATCAAATCGAAGATTCCAGCTTCTTGAAGCCTGCTTCAGTCCATAAATGGACCTCTGAAGCTTGCACACCTTCCCCGGACTCTCTGGATCGACAAAACCCTCGGATTGTATCATATACACATCCTCGAGTAGGTTCCCGTTAAGGAACGCAGTCTTGACATCCATTTGCCATATCTCATAGTCATAATATGCAGCTATGGCAAGCAGAATCCTGATGGATTTAAGCATCACGACGGGCGAGAAGGTTTCATCATAGTCAATACCATGAATTTGTCGAAACCCTTTCGCCACCAATCGTGCCTTATAGGTATGCACGTTTTCATCCATGTCGGTTTTCATCTTGAAAACCCACTTACATCCTATGGGTTTTACCCCTTCGGATGCGTCGACCAAAGTCCATACTTTGTTGTCGTACATGGATTGCATCTCAGACTTCATAGCCTCGTGCCATTTCTCAGAGTCGGAACTCGCCATAGCCTCTGGATATGATGTAGGCTCGTCATGTTCCAATAACATGAGTTCATCATTACCAGTCACGAGAAATCCAAATCTCGTAGGCTCTAGGCGAACTCTCCCTGATCTCCGAGGTTCACAAGTATCATGCGGAGTCTCAAGTCCCTGTGATGCAGGTTGAACATCTTCAACCTGCTCACTTGGTCCAGCATCTGTCTGTAGTTCTCGAATTTCTTCGAGATCAACTCTACTCCCACTAATTCCCTTAGAGACGAACTCTCTCTCCAGAAATTTCCCGTTCCGAGCAATAAACACTTTATTCTCGTCCGGGTTGTAGAAGTAGTACCCTTTAGTTTCCTTAGGGTATCCTACAAACAAACACTTGTCTGATTTGGCGGATAGCTTATCAGAAGCCTGACGTTTCACGTAAACGTCACATCCCCAAATCTTCAAGAAAGACAAACTGGGACGTTTCCCAGTCCATATCTCATATGGTGTCTTCTGAACCGATTTCGTCGGACTCCTGTTCAGGATGAAAGCAGCAGTCTCTAAGGCGTAACCCCAGAAAGACTTTGGAAGATCGGCCTGACTCATCATAGACCGTACCATATCTAATAGGGTGCGGTTCCTCCGTTCAGACACACCATTCCACTGTGGCGTTCCAGGAGAGGTCAACTGTGAAACAATTCCACAGTCTACCAGATAGTCAGTGAACTCTTGGCTCATATACTCGCCACCGCGATCTGATCGCAATGACTTAATAGTCTTGCCAAGCTGGTTTTGTACTTCGTTTCTGAAAGCCTTGAACATTTCAAGAGTTTCAGATTTATGTCTCATCAGATAGACATAACCAAATCTACTGAAATCATCAGTAAATGTGACGAAAGCCAAATAACCTCCTCTAGCGGGTAAGCTCATGGGCCCACATACATCACTATATATTAGGTCCAATAACTCCAACGCTCGTTCTCCTTTTTCACTAAAAGTATACTTTGCTATTTTACCCATCAGACAAGATTCGCACGTTTCAATCGATTCATAATCGAAAGAATCCAAAAATCCTTCGGAGAGGAGTTTCTGTATGCGTTTCTCGTTGATGTGGCCCAAACGACAATGCCAGAGATAGGTCGGGTTTAAGTTGTTCGGCTTTAAGCTAGGAGTCGATCAAAACTAGGAAAATGAAAGAAATAAAATTGGAGAATTGGTTTTTTGTGTTTTCAAAGATGCAGAAAAATTAAATGAGAGAAATAAAATCAAGCAAGCAAATATTTCAAGAGAAGATGATCGATTGGAAACGGTTGCGGGAATCGGGTTTCACCGATCATGCAAGGATGCCGTAAAGGATTATGGACCTATATCATGCTCGTTCTAAGGTGAGGGATTCGAAGACTAGGGTCGGGTTCGGTTCTCTCAAACCGAAAACCCGCTATCCAAGAGAGCTCTCTAGCCATTTT
>NW_010967106.1:0-718 GCF_000463585.1 Tarenaya hassleriana
CCTAGGGACGAATGCTCTCCTCTCGATGGCTTGTGCTCTCTCTCTCAGGACCAAAGAGAGATCCTCGCACGATCCGAAATGAGAATGGAAAATAGACCTATACAGAAGAGTTATCCTTTCTCTTTACTACGCACGAAGCGGAATAGCTACTCCACTTGCTACGCCCTTTGATTTCATTATGAGCAATAGATCAGGTGAGTATCCGTTCGTACGGCAAGTAAGACACCTATAGTAGCTAGCGGACCAGTATGATCTCGCATTGGAAATGAATGTCCATGAGGTAGATGTCTTCTCCGACTCTCAGCTCATTGTCAGACATTGAAAAAGTGAATACAAAGTGCGGGAACCGCATTTGATTCCATATCATCTATCATGGAAAGGCGCCCTGGTGATTGTGCATCCCTCTCCGACTCCTCTTTCATTAGCCTCCAGATCCCTCTTCGGAGAAGCAACTTCTTTTTCCTTGAAGCTGAGACCCGGGTCTGCTCACCGCTCCGGCGACTGATACATCAGGCTGTACAACAGGGATCATAAAATAGAAAGAAGGGCGAAGGAATGACGAATGCTCTAGAAAAGAAGTCACACAAGGTTAGATCATCACAGTCTTGTTCGGGGACGTGGGTAGCCAGTCGAGCCGACGTATGTAGGGACCCCGGAACCACAGCCAGAACCTTGATAACTCCAAGTTCAAGTTCGCTCAAGATCCTGAGTCATGTCT
>NW_010967107.1:0-718 GCF_000463585.1 Tarenaya hassleriana
TTCGTCTTTTCATCGATAAAGGTGACAAAATATTTAAAATTATCTCGTGAAAAACAAGGTGATGTCCAAACATCGGAGTGAACTAAATCAAAAGCATTCTCATAAATAGTAGTGGAAACCGGAAAAACTGAACGACAATGTTTCCCTAACGTACAAGCCTCGCATAAGTGATCAAGTGTCTGAACATGGGGAACAAGTAAGTGAAGAACTTTGTGGTGTGGATGACCTAGTCTAGCATGCCACACTTTATTAGAAATAGAAAGAAAGCTTGAATGAAAATCTTGCAGATAGTAGAGACTGCCAATCCGAATTCCTTTGCCAAAGGTTCGATCCGTCTCAGTATCCTGGAAAACAACACCATTAGTATCGAATAGAACCTTACACGATGTTTCTGCAATAAGTTTAGGAATCGAAAGAAGATTAGTTTGAAAGTTTGGAACATAAAGGGCAGACAGCTTTTTATCAAACAAAGTTATAGTTCCATGACCATGAATGGGAACCTCTTTCCCATTGGCAACCGATACTACACCATTGCTTGGGATGAGATCAGTAAACCAAGATGCATCACGGAACATATGGGTGGTTGCACCCGAATCAATGACAATGGAAAAGTTGATCGAGATGTTACCAGATTCCTTTCCCAAAGTTTGCAGAAGATGTTTAAGGCCTTTCATCTCATCGGTTGTGAGGTTAAGAAGGCTCTCGGGAGGAGCAATAT
>NW_010967108.1:0-718 GCF_000463585.1 Tarenaya hassleriana
ATTCAAGAAAGAGCCCATTTAGAGCAGCTTGTAGCTTCTTTGTCTTTGATCTCGTCATGGGCCCATCCGGAAAACTGATGTGATCCACGTTGCTCCCATTTTGTTCCGTCGTGCTTCCAATGTCCTCATCAACTTCCCCACTATTTTCTCTTTGGATTCATTTGGTGAGAAGCTCCTAAGCCTACCGAATCTCCAACATATCCCAGGCCTTGATCCATTGAACCTCCGTGCGTGTATCATTTAGAGTGCGTCCAAACACATCTAGTGCCTCCAAACACGTTTAGAGTGCATCATAACATGTTTAGAGTGCGTCGATACATGTTTAGAGTGCAACAAAAGATATTTAGAGTTCGTCAAAACATGTTTATAGTGCGTCGAAACATACTTAGAGTGCATCAAAACATGTTTAGAGTGCGTCGAAATATACTTAGAGTGTATGTTTAGACTGCATCAAAACATGTTTAGAGTTCGTCTAAACATGTTTAGAGTGCGTCAAACACGTTTAGAGTGCGTCCAAACATTTTTAGAGTGCATCCAAACATGTTTAGGGTGCATCGAAACATTTTTAGAGTACGTCAAAACATGATTTAGAGTGCATCGAAACATGTTTAGAGTGCAACAAAAGATGTTTAGAATTCGTCGAAACATATTTAGAGCGCATCCACATATGTTTAAAGTGTGTCGAAACATACTAAGAGTGCATCCAAACATGTTTAGA
>NW_010967109.1:0-717 GCF_000463585.1 Tarenaya hassleriana
CGGCTTTATCATCTGGTTCCTTTGTCGGGAAAGGTTGCTCAAGGACATACTCTTTGCCTTCCTGCTTGAGGACAATCCTCAAGGTATGCAATCATTCTTGAAAGTTGTTCTCAGACAACCGATCACGTTCAATCAGGGAACGGATAAAGGAACTCAAGCCAGATGAGGAGGGGTTTGTGGGAGTGTTGTCAGCCATTGATTCTACATAATATGATATACAACTAATTAGAACTATTTTAACGGGGACAGACGGACATATTTCAACTTTTATCACCAATAAATAACCCTCAAAATATTTCTAGTAATGGATAGGGCTCATATTTCACATAACAGTCGTATCTGCTAAGCAAATTATCCCACGATGAATTATGCTATTTAGGTAGACTTATCAAATCAATCATGTCAAACATGACTCCTAATGAATTTTAAAGCATGTTCAAACTCATCTTACACCATTAGGCCGGAACTGTTCCTGTAGCCTAACTAAATCCGAACCACGTTCCTACGTAAGTGAACCACCATTTCACTGTCTTGCCTTCTAAAGATAATCTGACACGTCTGCTGAGCAAATTATCTCGTGACACAGACGATCGATAGTTTGACAAGTGTCAAACTAGTGGTCGGTAAGGGTTTAAATTATTATGAGGGGTTTTATTTCAAAGTGTCGACTCATCGACTGAAAACATATTTTCATTCCATTCCAAATTCATTTTGGTG
>NW_010967110.1:0-717 GCF_000463585.1 Tarenaya hassleriana
TGTATATTTCATTACAGATGAGATGATACATTGAAACAGTTAATGCTGCAATGGCGATGATCAGACAGTATGAATTAGGTGTCAGGATATTGCCCATACCAGTATGGGTTTTGGCTTTCATTTTTTTCCGAAAGTGTGTACCGAAGCCAAACATATGTAACAGGATTATATATCATCACTGATATCGTTTTTCTGATTGGACAGAATCCCAGAATTTATTACAATCCGAAGAAAAGACAGAACCTAAGCGTAAATCAGAAACATGAACATATCTTCCCGCTCCAATATTATGAAAACCAGCTATATCTACACACTGGCCTCTCCTCAACTACTGTAGTGAATAAATAGGTATCATCGCATCAAACCCGGGAATGATTTTATTGTTCCTCTCACTATCGTGTACGCTATAGCCATGGATCCTCTGCCAACCAAGAACGAGAGAGAGAGAGATGAGATGGATCAGACGTGACACATGCAGTCAGGAGCAGGGTAAGTGTATAACGACTGTTTCGGCTTCCTTAAACGGATCTGGCCCTGTCTGTTCACATGCCCTTCACCCACTTTCTGCTGAAACTCGATCCAGGTTAAGCTTTTGTTGAGGAATATCTGTCCTATTAACGCCATGTTTGGCCTTATGGTCTTCATATTCTCGAATGTCCTATGACCCACCTGCACATAAAATCGTTTCAAGATCCCGAAATTCTTTACATCGAACAG
>NW_010967111.1:0-717 GCF_000463585.1 Tarenaya hassleriana
GCCCAGCAAGAAAAATGCCATTTGGGTAGTCGTGGACCGACTAACTAAATCCACTCATTTCGTCCCCATCCGGCAAGAGTATCCGATTGAGAGGTTGGCGCAGATTTACATCGATGAGATCGTGCGTCTACATGGGGTTCCGAACGAGATCATCTCAGACCGAGACGCCCGATTCACATCACGTCTGTGGAAGGCGATACAGGAAGCTCTGGGGACGAAGCTCAAGATGAGCACGGCATACCATCCCCAGACAGACGACCAGTCGGAGCGAACGATACAGACCCTGGAAGACATGCTCAGAGCATGTATTATGGAGTGGGGAGCTCCGTGGGATCGGTACTTGACATTGTGCGAGTTTTCGTATAACAACAGCCATCACACGAGCATCGGAGTGTCTCCATACGAGGCCTTGTACGGGAGACCGTGCAAGACTCCATTATGCTGGATAGAGATCGGAGAGCGTCGCGAGTTTGGCCCGGAGATTGTAGAGGAGACTACGGAGGTAATACGGAGGATTCGCGCCCATCTGAAGACGGCGCAGGATCGACAGAAGTCATATGCCGATCAGCGACGTCGAGACTTCGAGCTCGAGGTCAGGGATTACGCCTTTCTCCGAGTACAGGCGATGCAGGGCCATGCCAGGTTCGGACAGAGCGGGAAGCTGAAGTCGCGCTACATCGGACCTTATCCCGTGATCGCGAGAGTGGGAGCTGTTGC
>NW_010967112.1:0-1669 GCF_000463585.1 Tarenaya hassleriana
GTGTTTTTACTTATTGCATGTGTTTTCTCTATGGAAATGTCGATTGTACCGTTCTCGTTGGGAACGGGATTTCCGGGTTCAACCCAGGCTACTCACTAAGCAGTTGTGCTTAGCCCTCGTGGTTTACATTTTTCAGATCACGAGGATTACGCGTAGCGCATCCGGCAGACGACGACCTGAGAGAGGCAGCATCATGTACGGGATTTACATTTTGGGTTACGAGACTTGTATTTCCCGCATTTTGTACGGTTAAATTATAACTATTCGGATATGTGCGCGATACTGATCGCCTGTTGTATTTTTCGCTGTTTACTCTGGATTATTTAAAATGTTTTTGGATTTCGCGATTTTACTTCCGCGACTTATTATTTTATCACTATTTGTCCATGTGGCACAACCCGTATACTGTACACGGGTTACGGGTGTCACAGCAAGTAGGATCTTGATGGACTTCAGCATAACTACGGGCGAAAACGTCTCATCATAGTCAATACCATGAATCTGACGGTATCCCTTCGCCACAAGTCGTGCCTTATACGTGTGCACGTTGCCATCCATGTCGGTCTTCTTCTTGAAGATCCATTTGCATCCGATGGGCTTTATCCCTTCAGATGCATCAACCAGAGTCCACACTTGGTTGTCTGACATGTTGGTTTAGTGCTCTATGATGTACTGATTATGAGCTTTGTTCAGATACATTCGATGTATTGATACTTTCTATATGTTTTTTTATGAGAGTATCTTGTTCATTACATGTTCCTGCATGCTAGATCTGTTATGAAATCCATGTATCATTATGAATGATACTAAACTCCCTAGTCTTGTGTCATTATGGGAATAACGACATAATAAGACTAGTATGATGTGTGATTGATGATCACATAGATGATCATAGGTATTGGATACGATCACAATCATAGGTATTCGTTGCAGAACGGAATACTGGACTGACCCGCATGAGATTGTCACATGGACTAGCGTCATGACTTGAACCTCATACGACGATTCCATGATTGGATCCTAAGACCTGAGATATCTACAGAATCCAACATGAGGAGTTGCGTGCTTTGAATACGTCAAACGTTCTGCGTAACAGGAGAACTATAAAGGCGTGTATCAGGTACGAAACGAATCATGTACTGGATTGTAGATAGTCAAGACGGGATTTGTACCTCTCGTAAAAGAGAGAGATATCGCTGGGCCCCTCGTGTGAGCAAGACTGTAGAAATGTGTGGCCGCACTATAGACGAACGTCGTCTATTTCAGACAGTCGAACTCAGTGAACGAGAAAGCAGTCGAATCAGATAAGGCGGCTTGTCCATGTCTTATGTTCGGCATATGATATCGTGATACAAAAGGATCATCAGTCGGAATCATCACTGGCTTTCGTATGATCACAAACAAACTCTATTCGAGATAGGTAGTCATAGTGTCTTGCTAGAGACCGCCTATGACTTGTATATCCGGAATAGAGATTTCGGACTATACTGCTATGTCGAATGAGCCTACAGGGTCACACACGCAGGGAAGGACAAAACGCACGAGAAAACGACGGGAAAACCAAGACGGAAGGGTCTGGAACGGACGGACCAGAAGTCCAGAACGGACGATCCACCGTGCCAGACCCGACGGTCCAAGAATGCTCATTTTTAGTGATACAAGATATCAC
>NW_010967112.1:1902-2702 GCF_000463585.1 Tarenaya hassleriana
AAAAAAGAAGAAAAATAAAACCCTAAGCCTCCAAAAACCTTGCACACAAGAGAGATCGAGATCTCTAGTCCTAGCAGACAAGTTCCAAGGTGTTGGAATCCATCCCGACGTGTGGATACGTGTAGAGGGCGAGGTATTCTTCCTGCCTAGAGTGATCGGACGAACAGATCAATTGATACAGGCCCCGGATCGATTGAGGTAAGCGTTCTAACGTTTCTATGATTCAATAGTAGCATGGTTCTAGGGTTTCATTAAAATTTTTGTTTTATATCCGCTGCGCAAACCCTAGAATCGATCTCTTAGGAATTAGATTCGCTCATGAGATCCCAGGAAACCCAACAGTGGTATCAGAGCCTGGTTGCTCTGTTTTGATTTCATAGAACCCGATCACGCATGTTTTAGGATTTGAATTGATTGAATCCATGTTTGAATCCAATAACTCTGTCGCTCTCTGTCCTTTCCCTTTGAAAGGATGCTTTGTCATCTTGCCCATCAAACAAGAATCGCAAGATACAAGAGACTCAAAGTCAAATGAATCCAGAAGACCTTGTTTATATGTCCTAGACGACAATGCCAGAGGAAGGTCGAGTTTAAGTCGTTCGGCTTAAGCCGTTTAGTACTCACGCTATAGATTGACCTGCATCTAGACGGTTCGTCATCCAAAACATAAAAGGCCATTAATATGGTAACCTTTACCATAAAATAAATCACCTCTATAAATGGACAGACATTTGTTCTCAATAACAAATCTGAAACCATCCGAGTCTAAGCATGAAATCGATATAATGTTCTTGCTGATA
>NW_010967112.1:3708-4411 GCF_000463585.1 Tarenaya hassleriana
AACACTATGTCCTTCAGAAAAAGACAAAACAGAACGAAAAACACATCTACATGCAGATTCTATCAATGATCTACTTCCAGCTAGTCCATCATCAATCAATGTCAATCTATCTATGATCCACTACCAGCTAGTCCATCATCAAATAATGACAACATAGATGCAAAGATGAGCTATATTCCCATAAAGAAAACTAACCCTACAATAATTTTCCGTTATGGGACTAAGATCCGTATTTCACACAAGAATAAATTGTTACACCTATCTTTATGCTATTTAGGTAGACATCTAATGTCAATCATATCCAATATGACTCTTAGATCCTTTATGAGACTGTGATATCGAATATCATTGCATACTTGTCTCATCTGTACCATTAAGTCTCAAGTCAAACTTGACAACTTAACCTAAGGTAAACCATATTCAAGCTGTGAGAACCACGATTTCCCACCCTGCCTCACAAAGATAATCCGGCACGCTCAGCTTTGGCATGACCCGTGTTACGGACGATCGATGCCTCGACAGGCGCTCTAGTAATGGGAGGTACACACTTAGCATTACATAAATAAGGGATTTTCGAAACCACACTTAGATCAAGCATCTACTTTCAAGCATCTACTTTCAAACTATGAGAACCACCATTTCTCCATCTTGCCTCACCAAGATAATACGGCACACCCAACTTTGGCATGGCCCATGACACGTA
>NW_010967112.1:6037-10355 GCF_000463585.1 Tarenaya hassleriana
TTTGTCCTTCCCTGCGTGTGTGACCCTGTAGGCTCATTCGATATAGCAGTATAACCCGAAATCTCTATTTCGGATATACAAGTCATAGGCGGTCTCTAGGAAGACACTATGACTACCTATCTCGAATAGAGTTTGTTCGTGATCTTTACGAACGCCAGAGATGATTCCGGTTGATGATCCTTTTGTATCGTGATATCATATGTCGAACATAAGGCATGGACAAGCCACCTTATCTGATTCGACTGTTTTCTCGTTCACTGAGTTCGACTGTCTGAAATTGACGACGTTCGTCTATAGTGCGGCCACACATTTCTACAGTCTCTCTCACACGAGGGGCCGAACGATATCTCTCTCTTTTTACGAAAGGTACAAATCCCGTCTTGACTATCTACAATCCAGTACATGATTCGTTTCGTACCTGATACACGCCTTTATAGTTCTCCTGTTACGCAGAACGTTTGACGTATTCAAAGCACGCAACTCCTCATGTTGGATTCCGTAGATATCTCAGGTCTCACGATTCAATCATGGAACCGCCATATGAGTTTCAAGTCATGACGCTAGTCCATGTGACAATCTCATGCGGGTCAATCCAGTATTCCATTCTCCATCGAATACCTATGACTGTGATTGTATCCAATACCTATGATCAACGTTATCATCATCAATCACACATCATACTAGTCTTATTATGTCGTTATTCCCATAACTACACAAGACTATGGAGTTTAGTATCATTCATAATGATACACGGATTTCATAACAGATCTAGTATGCAAGAACATGTAATGAATCAAATACTCTCATAAAACCCATAGAAAGTATCAATACATCAAATGCATCTAAATAAAGCTCACAGTACATCATAGAGCACTAAACCAACAGTTTTAGCTAGAAAATTCTAGGGATAGATATCTCCTAAACCAAGCGCATAAGTTTCTTAAGAATCATTCTCAAGACCCTTAGGTCGTTTTGACTAATGTTAGAAAAAGTCTACAGCTACATTCCGACACTCCTCTGTCACTATGACTCGGGTCTAAGGTGTGGGTTGAGTACTCATGTGAAAAAAAAAATGGAAAATCATCAAGAAAAGGGTACTCAGCGACTTCAACGTCCTAGAAGTCCAGGATACAGTTCTGCAACAAGGCCACAAGCAGTTAGAATCCAAAAATTCCTTTGGAATCATAGGTTGCACGAAACCATGTGAAAAAAAATAGAAGTCAAACACCTTTGGAAAGTCTAGTGAATAGATTCGAGAAATATGTTCGGTAGGTGGATAGATATCCTTTGAAGCTCAAGCGAAAAACTCAGATTCCATTGCCATTAGAGTCGAAATGAACCGGGAGAGACCAGAATAGGGTAAGATCGATTTCATTCAGGTTAGTATAATGTTTGATTCATGATTTATTCTCTCGTCTTCATTCTGATCTTAGGCACCTCTCACCTCCTCCACGCCAAGATCGATGATACTTTACTCGAGGACGAGCAAAACGCTAAGTTTGGGGGAGTTTGACAACACGCAATATACACGACTTTTGCATGAATTTATCTGACATATCTAGTTGGTTTCATATCATCTGAGATGTTTAAATGCGTGTTTAGCCTTGATTTCGCTTAGTTGATGTATGACTGTAGGTACAAGCAATAGGAGCGAAAGAAAGGACAAAAATCCCAAAAAGGACGAGATTTAATGCTTCACACGATCGTGTCATCAAACAACACACGATCGTGTCTCATCACTCAGAAGACCACCATCGAATCGAGAGTCCACCCGATCGTGTCATTTGCCAATACACGATCGGGTCATTTCGCCAAGACAAGAGAAGTTTCGAATTTTCACCCGATCGTGTCGCCTGAATACACACGATCGGGTCAAGTCGCAAAAAAAAACCTGATGGTGAAATCAACAGCAACACACGATCGTGTCCCTTGGACCCACACGATCGTGTCACTTACGGGATTTTTCGGGAATATTTCCAAATCTGACCAGAAAAGAAGGACTTAACTAGGTCAAGCCCCCAAAGATTAGAAGATTCAGACTTTTACCAGAGAAGGGACCTAGAGCACAAAAGAAAAGGGGGAGATTATCAGGAAGCAAGAGATCAGAGTAGAAGATGGAGATCACAAAGCCGAGAAATCGACTAAGAGTTTCTTCCTTATTCTATTTTACGATGTTTTGTTGTATGGATATGAACCCTGACGTCTCGATGTTTAGCGAGTAATCCCGCAGCTGTAGGTTAGGGATTTGCTATGTAGGGATCTTTGGTTTTTAATTCCAGACTTTATGGATTTATTTATTCTATTCAGTTTATAGAATTGTTCTTAATGCGTTTGATCTTGTTGGCCACTTGGTTGAATGATCTTAGGATTTTAATTCACATAGACATATGTGATTTTAACCTGGAACTAATTCAATAAATAGAACAGGTATCACATCGGGAGATGGGTATTTGCTTAGGAATCATGATAGCGTTCGTTCATGCATCCAGAGTTTTAGACTATCGAATCGGGAGATTGGTAGGATTAAACCTGGATAGTGAGATTAAACTTGGAAGAGTTGATCTTTATCTTAGAGCTTGAATTTCCTGAATTGGATAGATAAACCATTAAGTTTGCATCCTGTGAAAGATCCTTGCATGTAAAGCAATCCCGAAGCCTGCAGTATTCATTATTGATTGTTTACAACCATTTTTCGCTATTTGCTTTGTTCACTACACTCTTATTATTTTCCTTGGATTTTGACTTTGATTTGGATTTGAATTCTTTGTCTACTTTTGTCCCTGTGTTCGACCCTAGTGACTACATACGATCCGTAAACTTGCGGTTAATTGTTGAGTCTAGTATACTATTACTTGATCATATTTATTCACCTAGATTTGCGACATCAAACTTGGTCAGCTCCGGACCAACACACTGAAAAACCTTTTCCGTGCTCGTTTCGGTCAATTCTCATTTCCATTCTCCGGATTCTTCACGTATAAGTCTGTCCCTAGTGGTGTGTGACCCTGTAGGCCCATTCTAAGTGGTAGTGACTTTGGAAACATTTCTCGAACCACAAGTCATGGTTAGCCTCTAGCAAGACGCCATGACCACCCACTTAGAATTGAGTTAGAGGTGATCTAACCAAAGCATTAACCGCTCTAGTTCTGATCCTTTGTCTCACGATATCATATGTTGAACAAGGGCATGGTTTGAGCCACCCTTCAAGTTCAACCGCTTTCTCGTTTTGGTAAATTGACTAATAAAATAGATGCAACTTCATCTATAGCGTGGCCACGCATTTTTCATAGTCCGACTTCCACGAGAGGGCCCAGCGATATATCTCCTGGTAAGGAGGTGACAAGTCCCATATTGCATGTCTATTATCCCCATATGATTCATGAACGTATCTGATCAACGTCGTTATAATCATCCGGTTAAAGACGACGTTTGACGCAGTCAAGACACGCCACTCCTCATATCAGATACTCTAGACATCTCAGGTATGAGGATCCAAGAAGGAACCGTTGTATGAGATTCAAGTCATGATTCTGTCCATGTGACAATCTCGTGCGGGTCATCCAGTAACTCGTTCACAACGAGTATCCATGATTGTGATCTGCATCCAATGCGTGGATCACACCTCATGCTAGTCTTAGTTCATCATTGTTCCCACAACGAAAACTGATCAGGGAGTTTAGAATCATTCTCTAATGATTCAAGGATACCGAAATATAACAAACATGCCAATCATATAACGGGAAAAGTAATGCATTCATAAACCAATGAATCAATACAAAGTCAAAATTTCATATCACGGATCATCCTAGAGCATTACAACCAACATGACTGTCATTACTGCGGAGTGTCTGGACACTGGAAGCGTAATTGTCACCTTTACTTGGAGGATCTGAAGGACAAGAAGCTTGGTGAAGCTTCTACCTCAGGTATTCATGTTATAGAAGCTAACATCTGTACTACATCTTCGTGGGAATTGGATACCGGAAGTGCCTCACACATTTGTAGAAATGTGCAGGGACTAAGAAGAAGTAGGATGCTAGCTAAGGGAGAAGCGGATATGCGTGTCAGAAATGGAGCAAGAGTTATTGCATTGTGTGTTGGCATTTATGATTTGCATCTTCTTTCTGGACTTGTTTTAGAATTAAGTAATTGTTACTATGTGTCTGCGATTAGCAGAAACATTATTTCTATTTCATGTCTGGATTTGGATGGTTTTCGATTTGTGATTGAGAACTCAAGTTTGATAATTTATCGAGACAACATTTACTATGGTAATGGTTATCTTGTGAATGGTTTATACGTCTTGAATGATCAGCCT
>NW_010967112.1:10683-17860 GCF_000463585.1 Tarenaya hassleriana
GAAGTACAGAACCAGCTTGGCAAGACGATCAAGACACTTCGATCCGATCGTGGTGGCGAGTATATGAGCCAAGAGTTCTCTGACTATCTGGTTGATTGTGGTATTGTATCACAATTAACTCATCCTGGAATGCCACAGTGGAACGGCGTGTATGAACGGAGGAACTGAACACTGTTAGACATGGTTCAGTCGATGATGAGTCAGACAGATCTTCCGAAGTCCTTTTGGGGCTATGTTTTAGAGACCGCTGCGTACCTGCTGAAAAGTAGTCCAACGAAGTCGGCTGAAACGACGCCATATGAGATATGGACGGGGAAGCGTCCCGCGTTGTCGTTTGTCAGAATTTGGGGTTGCGACGCTTACGTGAAGCGTCAGTTGACCGATAAGTTATCCTCCAAATCTGATAAGTGTTTATTTTTAGGCTACCCTAAAGAAACTAAGGGTTACTACTTCTATATTCCGACAGAGAACAAGGTGTTCATTTTCAAGAATGCGACTTTTATGGAGCGAGAGTTCGTCTCCAAAAGAGTCAGTGGGAGTAGGATCGAACTTGAGGAAGTTCGAGAGCAACAAGTAGACACTGAGTCGAGTGAACAAGTTGAAGACATTCAACCTGATTCACTGCCGGTTGTGATTCAACCTTCGACAAGTGAACCTCATAAATCAGGCAGGATTCGCCAAGAGCTTGTGAGATACCGATTTCTCGTGACTGGGAATGATGAGCTCATGTTATTAGAACATAATGAGCCTTCCACATACCCAGAGGCTATGGCGAGTCCTGATTCTGAGAAATTACGCGAGGCTATGAAGTCCGAGATGCAATCCATGTCAGACAACGGACTCTGGTTGATGCATCTGAAGGGATAAAACCTATCGGATGCAAGTGGATCTTCAAGAAGAAGACCGACATGGATGACAACGTGCACACGTATAAGGTATGACTTGTGGCGAAAGGATTCCGTCAGATTCATGGTATTGACTATGATGAGACATTTTCGCCTGTAGTTATGCTGAAGTCCATCAGGATCCTGCTTGCCATAGCCGCATATTACGACTATGAGATATGGCAAATGGATTTCGAGACCGCGTTCCTTAACGGGAACTTGACCGAGGATGTGTACATGACACAATCCGAAGGTTTTGTCGATTCGAGGAACCCGGAGAAGGTGTGCAAGCTTCAGAGATCCATTTATGGACTGAAGCAGGCTTTGAGGAGCTGGAATCTTCATTTTGATGAGACAATCAAAATGTTTGGTTTCTCACAGAACGAAGACGAGTCATGTGTTTACAAGAAGGTTAATGGGAGCACAGTAGTATTTCTAGTGCTGTACGTGGATGACATTCTCCTTATAGGGAATGGCGTTCCTACCTTGCAAGACGTTAAGTCTTGACTAGGAACGCAGTTTTCTATGAAGGACCTAGGAGAAGCGGTCTATATTTTGGGCATCAAGGTCTATAGAGATAGATCGAGGCGGCTTCTAGGATTGAGTCAGAGTACCTACATCGATAAGGTCTTGAAGAGGTTCAGGATGCAAGATTCCAAGAAAGGAACCTTACCGATGAGCAGTGGCACAGTTCTCTGCAAGAGTCAGTGTCCTACGACACCTGATGAGCGAGAACGAATGGATCGGATTCCATATGCTTCGGCAATTGGATCCATCATGTATGACATGCTTTGTACTCGACCGGATGTATCCTATGTGTTGAGCATTACGAGTAGATACCAGTCAGATCCAGGTGAATCACACTGGATTGCCGTCAAGAACATCCTGAAGTACTTGAGAAGGACTAAGGATGTGTTCTTGGTATACGGTGGGTCGGAAGACGAGCTTGCTGTAAAAGGTTACACCGATGCTAGTTTCCAGTCAGACCCGGATGACTACAGATCGCAGTCTGGCTATGTTTTCTGCTTGAACGAAGGCGCTGTTAGCTGGAAGAGTTCCAAGCAAGCGACCGTCGGACGCAGCAAAGGAAGCTGTTTGGATCAGGAAGTTTGTTGGATACATTTGATGTCATTCCTAGTGCTGATAACCCCATTGCTCTGTATTGTGACAACAATGGAGCGATCGCACAAGCGAAAGAACCCAGATCCCATCAACGATCCAAACACATACTCAGACGATTTCACCTTATCAGGGAGATCATAGACAGAGGAGACGTGCACATTTGCAGGGTGTCGACAGATGACAACATTGCCGATCCGTTGACGAAGCCTCTCCCTTTGTCGAAGCATAAGGGTCATGTTATGGATATGGGCATTAGATGTTTAGCAGTCCATGATTAGAGCAAGTGGGAGATTGTTGGTTTAGTGCTCTATGATGTACTGTTTTGCGAGCTTTATTTATTTAGATACATTTGATGTATTGACACTTTCTATGAGTTTATGGATGAGTGTTTGATTAATTACATATTGTGCATAGTAGATATATTATGAAATCCATGTATTGTTATGAACAATACTAAACTCCCTAGTCATGTATCATTATGAGAATAATGATATGCTAAGACTAGTATGATGTGTGATTGATGATCATATAGATGATCATAGGTATTGGATACGATCACGATCATAGGTATTCGTTGGAGAACGGAATACTGGAATGACCCGCATGAGATTGTCACATGGACTAGCGTCATAACTTGAATCTCATATGGCAGTTCCATGATTGGATCCTTAGACCTGAGATATCTACGGAATCCAACATGAAGAGTTGCGTACTTTGAATACGTCAAACGTCCTACGTAACAGGAGGACTATAAAGGCGTGTATCAGGTACGAAACGAATCATGTGCTGGATTGTAGATAGTCAAGACGGGATTTGTACCTCTTGTAAAAGAGAGAGATATCGCTGGGCCGCACTATAGACGAACATCGTCTATTTCAGACAGTCGAACTCAGTGAACGAGAAAGCAGTCGAATCAGATAAGGTGGCTTGTCCATGCCTTATGTTCGACATATGATATCGCGATACAAAAGGATCATCAGTCGGGATCATCACTGGCGTTCGTAAGATCACGAACAAACTCTATTCGAGATAGGTAGTCATAGTGTCTTGCTAGAGACCGCCTATGATTTGTATATCCGAAATATAGATTTCGGGTTATACTGCTATATCGAATGAGCCTACAGGGTCACACACGCAGGGAAGGACAAAACGCACGAGAAAACGACGGAAAAACCGAGATGGAAGGGGCTGGAACGGACGGACCGAAAGGGCCAGACCCGACAGTCCGCCAGGTCCAGATCTGACGGCCCAGAACGCAGTCCGTCCGTTCCAGAAGGTCTGGAACGGACGGTCTGCTTTCTGCAGTGCTGGAACAGACGATCCACGTGTATTTCTGGACCGTCCATTCCGGGCTTCGGGTTTTTCGAAAATTAAACCGAAATTAGGGTTAAATCACTAAATAAGAAGGCGATTAAACCCTAATGAAGGTGAGCTGACTTTAGAACACTTTTGACAGACTTTTGGTGTGATCCAAGAGGTTCGAAGTGTGATCGAAGTCCCGTTTTCTCAAAGCACAAAACGAAATAGCAGATTGGGGTCCTAACAGACAAGTTCCAATCGTTGGAATCCATCCCGAGGTGTGGATACATGTAGAGGGTGAGGTATTCTTCCTCCCTTTCGTGATCGAACGAATTCTTCAATTGATACAGGCCCCGGATGATTGAGGTAAACGTTCTTACTTTTCTACGATTCATAGAAGCATGGTTTTAGGGTTTCATAAATTTTTTGTTTTACATCCGCTGCGCAAACCCTAGAATCGATCTCTTAGGTATAGGATTCAGTTTAGAGATCCCAGGAAACCCATCCTGCTCTTTCTCTCTCGGTCCGCCTCTTCTGGTCACGCGGTGCGTTTCGCCTTTCGAACACGTCTGGTCCGGTGGACCAAGTTTGGTCCGCCCCGGACCAGACCGCTTCTTTTCTCGGTCTGCCTTTCTTCCCTTTGGTCCGGCTGAGTTCACGTGTATTTGTTCCAGTCTCGGTCCGGAGTTGACCACGTGTGGTCCGGCGGACCGGGACTGGAACCTTCTTCTTCCTCGTCATTTTCCCATTTCTGTTTCGGTTTTTCTCGTCTGTTTCGATCTAGGGTCGCTTCCAAATGCTACTAAAACATAGTTTGACATCCTAGACATGTTCTAGACCTCAAACACGTAAAGAAATCTCAATTTGCACCCTCAAAAAATGACAACAAGATCTCACAAATCCAACTCAAGCCACTCACCTTATTCTTGAAGTTTGGTGAGCTATGTGCGTGTCCTCCGGCTTTCTCGATGTCGGAAACCACTTCAGGCCATCCCTAGAAGTGTCCCTCCTGCTTTTTCCGAGCTTCTCTCGCTCTGGATCGCCCCCTTTCTCTCCCTTTCTCTCTCTTTCTCTTCCTCCTTGTTTCACCCGAAATGGCTAAGTCCCATCTTTGAGAGATGTTTATGGCGCGGGTGAGAGGTCGAATGGGCTCAAGCCTAGGCCCATAGGCGAGCTTGAAATATCCCCGAGGCATGGGAGGCGGCTGGACGGCAAGTGGACCCCAAACTCTGGTGAAATCCGCGTCCAAAGACTGCAACTAGACAAGTTGGGAATTCTGTCGATTCTCGGTCCGCCGGACCAACTTCCTCGTCCGTCGGACCGGGGTCAGTTTTATTTATTTTTCGAAACTTCTCCCAGTCTGCTCAGTCCGTTCCAACTCCGGCTGAGTAGATTGGTCCCCCCGGACCAAGTCCTGGTCCAGCGGACCAACCCTGTTTTTTTTTTCTTTTTTTTTCTTCATTCCTTCTCGGTCCTTTCCGCACGTGATGATCTTCACACCTCTTCCCGGCACTGTACTATTCATTTTTGGTGATTTCGCGATATCTCTATTTAATTATTTATTTTTGAAATAATTAAATATTCGATTCGGGTTTCGGGGTATTACAAATTATGCGCGACAAATCGCCGACTCTACGCACCAATCCGACAAAGTGCGATCCTAGTTAGCTCTAGGATTGTTGTTTCATCCTCTCTCTGCCTAGGCTCCATAATTGCCTCTCCGACCCTCTCACTCAACCATTTTCGGACTGAGAAGGTGCAGAAGAGAAAGAGGAGAAAAGAGAGAGAGAGGGAGAGAAAGAAGAAGAGAGGAGAGAAGGGGAGCTCGGGAAAGTATTTGGAAACATCCCTAGAGTGTCCAAAAAGATATCCCAAGGTGGAGAAGCCCAGAAACATCAGTCAATCTCGGCCAAATCAGACTCAAACTGAATTTGATCCAAGAACAAGTGAGTGGCTTGAGTTGCGTCTGTGTGAGCTCGTTTTCATTGTGTGATTGTATCTCGATGATTTGCTGCTTGTATTAGATATAGTACATTTCAACAAACATTTATCAACAAACGGGATATAATTTGATGGAGAAATGAGTGAGATATGAATGAATAAAAACCGAAGAAAAACTGAAAAACGGAGAAGCGTGATCATGTTCTACATACAAGAAATGCGAATCGTTGTAATTGAAAGAGGAGATTTGAATGAACATTTAGCAACAAACAGTACGTAATTTGGTAAAGAAATGAGTGAGAAATGATCAAACGAAGTCAGACCAGAAAGTTGTTTTCGCGAAGAAGACGAAGTGCAAAACCCCAGTCCGAACGGACTGACTGTCCCAATCCGAACGAACTGGAAAGAAAGTAGATGGTGGTGGAAAACTAGAATCTAAACTGGCACCAAGACTGAATCTCAGTCCCCAGCAATGGCGCCAAAAACTTGATCGTGCTAATCTAGGTGAATGGATGGTCAAGTAATAAATTACCTAGACTAAGTCGATTCTGCAAGGGTACGGATACGATGTAGTACCAGGTCGAACACAGGGACCGAGAGGTGATGGTGTCGATGGTTATTCTAGCGAAGGCCGAGAGGAAATTGATTGGTTGGTTGGTTGGAAAAACTATAATTAAAGACACTGTAGGTTCGGGGGTTCACCGATGCTACAGAACATCGAAATATATATGGTCTGTTTGCAGTCTAAGGTTGATTCGGGAAACTCTAGCCTCTATTCTAGAACGCGTCAGGGTCAGGGATCATCACTCTCTAACTAACGCTTTCCTATCACCTTCCGCATCTTTAGGTCTACGTTAGAAGCATTAACGTCTGCTATCATTGTTCCTAGGTCGAATTAACAATTCCTTACCAAGTCCCACCTATGCGTTCAGAATTAATAATTGAACATATCTCATGAACGCATTCCGATATTAATTAATCCAAATTCCTTTGCAATTAACTAATCTAAGTTCAATTCTATAGGGTGATCAATCCTAAGAAAGCATTATGTTCAATTCATAAAATCAGATCTAACTTAGACATGCATTCAAGCGTTTAAGCACATTGATAATCCCGTAACATGGCTAGATTGTTGGGTTTTCTGGGATCTCTAGAGCGAATCCTATTCCTAAGAGATCGATTCTAGGGTTTGCGCAGCGGATATAAAACAAAAATTTAATAAACCCTAGAACCATGCTTCTAATGAATCGTAGAAACGTTAGAACGCTTACCTCAATCGATCTGGGGCCTGTATCAATCGAAGAACACGTCTGATCACGAAAGGCAGGAAGAATACCTCGCCCTCTACACGTATCCACACCACGGGATGGATTCCAACGTTGGAACTTGTCTGCTAGGACTCGAATCTCTATTCGATATGTGCACCGAGAAATCTCGAGACTTAGAACTCGTTTTTGGATCTCCAAAGACTCTCTCTTTTCTGCCAAAAGTCGGCTCTCTTCGTCACCTCCAAGTTAGGATTTTTAATCTCCTTCTTATAAGGTGATTAAACCCTAATTCGGTTTAATTTCGGAAAAACTGAAGCACGGAACGGACGGTCCAGAGATGCACGTGGACCGTCCGTTCCAGTACGTAGAACGGACGGTCTGCTCACGTGGACCGTTCGTTCTAGACTTTCTGGAACGGACAGTCCGTTCTGGACCGTCGGGTCTGGCACGGCGGACTGTCCGTTCTAGACTTCTGGTCCGTCCGTTCCAGACTCTTCTGTCTTGGTTTTTCCGTCGTTTTCTCTTGCGTTTTGTCCTTCCCTGCGTGTGTGACCCTGTAGGCTCATTCGATATAGCAGTACAACCCGAAATCTCTATTTCGGATATACAAGTCATAGGCGGTCTCTAGCAAGACACTATGACTACATATCTCGAATAGAGTTT
>NW_010967112.1:21036-21292 GCF_000463585.1 Tarenaya hassleriana
TCGTCGAAGCATGAGGGTCATGTTAGGGATATGGGCATTAGATGTTTAGCAGTTCATGATTAGAGCAAGTGGGATATTGTTGGTTTAGTGCTCTATGATGTACTGTTTATGAGCTTTGTTAAGTACATTCGATATATTGATACTTTATATGGTTTATATAAGAGTATTTGATTCATTACATGTTCTTGCATACTAGATCTGTTATGAAATCCATGTATCATTAGGAATGATACTAAACTCCCTAGTCTTGTGTCAT
>NW_010967112.1:21302-22857 GCF_000463585.1 Tarenaya hassleriana
AGTAGAATCTGCAACGGTCGCTTGCTTGGAACTCTTCCAGCTAACAGCACCTCCGTTCAAACAGAAAACATAGCCAGACTACGATCTGTAGTCATCCGAGTCTGACTGAAAACTAGCATCGGTGTAACCCTTTACAGCGAGCTCGTCTTCCGACCCACCGTATGTCTCATCAAAGCGAAGGTTCCAGCTCCTTGAAGCCTACTTCAGTCCATACATGGACCTCTGAAGCTTGCACACCATCCTCGGGTTCCTTGGATCGACAAAACCTTCGGGTTGTGTCATGTACACATCCTCTGTCAAATTTCCGTTAAGGAACGCGGTCTTGACATCCATTTGCCATATCTCATAGTCATAATATGCGGCTATGGCAAGTAGGATCCTGATGGACTTCAGCATAACTACGGGCGAAAACGTCTCATCATAGTCAATACCATGAATCTGACGGAATCCCTTCGCCACAAGTCATGCCTTATACGTGTGCACGTTGCCATCCATGTCGGTCTTCTTCTTGAAGATCCACTTGCATCCGATGGGTTTTATCCCTTCAGATGCATCAACCAGAGTCCATACTTGGTTGTCTATCATGGATTGCATCTCACACTTCATAGCCTCGCGCCATTTCTCGGAGTCCGGACTCGCCATAGCCTCTGGGTATGTGGTAGGCTCGTCATGTTCTAATAACATGAGTTCCTCATTCCCAGTCACGAGAAATCCATATCTCGTTGGCTCTTGGCGAATCCTACCTGATCTCCGCGGTTCACTCGTCAAAGGTTGAGTCACAACCGGCAGTGAAACAGGTTGAACTTCTTCAACTTGCTCACTCGGCTCAACGTCTACTTGCTGCTCTCGAACTTCCTCAAGTTCGATCCTACTCCCACTGACTCTTTTGGAGACGAACTCTCGCTCCAAACAACACGGGACGCTTCCCCGTCCATATCTCATATGGCGTCGTTTCAGCCGACTTCGTCGGACTCCTGTTCAGCAGCTACGCAGCGGTCTCTAAAGCATAGCCCCAAAAGGACTTTGGAAGATCTGTCTGACTCATCATTGACCGAACCATGTCTAACAGTGTTCGGTTCCTCCGTTCAGACACGCCGTTCCACTGTGGAGTTCCAGGAGGAGTTAATTGTGATACAATACCACAATCAACCAGATAGACAGTGAACTCTTGGCTCATATACTCGCCACCACGATCGGATCGAAGTGTCTTGTGTTGGTTTAGTGCTCTATGATGTACTGATTATGAGCTTTGTTCAGATACATTCGATGTATTGATACTTTCTATATGTTTTTTTATGAGAGTATCTTGTTCATTACATGTTCCTGCATGCTAGATTTGTTATGAAATCCATGTATCATTATGAATGATACTAAACTCCCTAGTCTTGTGGGAATAACGACATAATAAGACTAGTATGATGTGTGATTGATGATCACATAGATGATCATAGGTATTGGATACGATCACAATCATAGGTATTCGTTGCAGAACGGAATACTGGACTGACCCGCATGAGATTGTCACATGGACTAGCGTCATGACTTGAATCTCATA
>NW_010967112.1:24325-26750 GCF_000463585.1 Tarenaya hassleriana
CCGTTCTGTGAGTGCGAACGGACCGTCCGTTCTGCTTCATGGACCGTCCGTTCTGGCCATCGTGGAACGCCCGTTCTGGTCTCATAATAACGCCCGTTCTGCCAACCTGGACCGTCCGTTCTGCATTCAGAACAGACGGTCCGAAGTCCAGATTCTGAAAATTTCCGTTTTCGAGGTCCGATTACGCAATCGTTGCATAATCTGATCAACTGTAACTCAAATAGACATGATTCATTCTTATGGATGGTCCATAGTGAATGAATACATGTAACTTAATCAAGATATAGTATATGCTTGATTGAATGGGAGCTCCGAGATTGGGATTACATAATCGAATGGATGGACTATTCGGATTATGAACAATGCATAGAAACCGATTAGATCTAGAAGCTCTATAAGTAAAGCACTTGTCAAGGCCTCGATCGTACGTGTCATGGGCCATGCCAAAGCTGGGTGTGCCGTATTATCTTGGTGAGGCAAGATGGAGAAATGGTGGTTCTCATAGCTTGAAAGTAGATGCTTGATCTAGGTGCGGTTTCGAAAATCCCTTATTCATGTAATGCTAAGTGTGTACCTCCCATTACTAGAGCGCTTGTCAAGGCATCGATCGTCCGTAACACGGGTCATGCCAAAGCTGAGCGTGCCGGATTATCTTTGTAAGGCAGGGTAGCAAATCGTGGTTCCTACAACTTGAATATGGTTTATCTTGGTTAATGGTATAGATGAGACAAGTATGCAATGATATTCGATATCATAGTCTCATAAAGGATCTAAGAGTCATATTAGATATGATTGACATTAGATGTCTACCTAAATAGCATAAGGATAGGTGTAACAATTTATTCTTGTGTGAAATACGGATCTTAGTCCCATATAGAAAATTATTGTAGGGTTAGTTTTCTTTTGTGGGAATATAACTTATCTTTACATATGTGTTGTCACTGTTTTGATGATGGACTAGCTGGTAGTGGATCATAGATAGAATCTGCATGTAGATGTGTTTTCGTTCTGTTTTGTCTTTTTCTGTAGGACATAGCGTTAACCGGTATTGTACCGAAGTTGACGATGCGATCTATCCTTATGAAGGATAAGACTCTAACCATGGCTTCTAGATCGATCATTGATGCTTATCGGAAGCATGTGGATGATGATCCGGACAAGTCTAGCTTGACGTTTGGAAACATGACCTCACAATTGCGTAAGCGATTAGAGGACATGGACGATTCTGTGATAGTTGATCAGTTGAATGCGTCATTCCAAAAGAAAGCTGAGAGCCACAGAAAGAGTGAAATGGTAGTTGTTGGAAAGATTCCAGCAAAAGGAAGCGTTGACCCCGGATCGATTGAGGTAAGCGTTCTAACATTTCTATGATTCAATAGAAGCATGGTTCTAGGGTTTCATTAAAATTTTTGTTTTATATCCGCTGCGCAAACCCTAGAATCGATCTCTTAGGAATTAGATTCGCTCATGAGATCCCAGGAAACCCAACAGTGGTATCAGAGCCTGGTTGCTCTGTTTTGATTTCATAGAACCCGATCACGCATGTTTTAGGATTTGAATTGTTTGAATCCATGTTTGCTTTGATATCTATGCATGTTTGATGATTGAATCTAGTGTAGATTGCATGTTTCATGTTGCATAGAGTGCAGGAGTTCGAATTTTGGGTGTACAGAAGAATTCGGTTCAGTTTCGGGTCTGATCGGGGCTGAGAACGCGGGGAAACGTGATCTGATCACGGAGAACTCCCTAGACCGTCCGTTCTGGTAAGCCGGAACGAACGATCCACGGGTGACGGACTAATTGGCACAGAACGGAAGGTTGGACCGTCCGTTCTGCCATGCAGAACGTCCGTTCTACTAGGCAGAACATCCGTTCTGACTTTTGCAGTCGAGACCGAACGTTCTGCCAGCCTGGAACATCCGTTCTACCTCCAGAACGGACGGTCCGAAGACCAGATTCCGAAAATTTCCGTTTTCGAGGTCCGATTACGCAATCGTTGCATAATCTGATAAACTGTGACTCAAATAGACATGATTTATTCTTATGGATCGTCCATAGTGAATGAATGCATGTAACTTAATCAAGATATTGGATATGCTTGATTGAGTGGGAGCTCCGAGATTGGGATTACATAATCGAATGGATGGTCTATTCAGATTATGTAATACATCTGATCAAGGAATAATTGTTGATCCTTGATATGTACAATCGTTGCACAGAAACCGGTTACATCTAGAAGCTCTATAAGTAAAGCACTTGTCAAGGCCTCGATCGTACGTGTCATGGGCCATGCCAAAGCTGGGTGTGCCGTATTATCTTGGTGAGGCAAGATGGAAACATGATCTCTGAATTGCGTAAGCGATTAGAGGACATGGACGATTCTTTGATAGTTGATCAGTTGAATGCGTCATTCCAAAAGAGAGCT
>NW_010967112.1:27638-28284 GCF_000463585.1 Tarenaya hassleriana
GCCAAGCTGGTTCTGTACTTCGTTTCTGAAAGCCTTGAACATTTCAAGTGTTTCAGACTTATGTCTCATTAAATACACATAACCGTATCGACTGAAATCATCAGTGAACGTAACGAAATACAGATAACCTCCTCTAGCCGGCCAGCTCATTGGTCCGCACACATCACTATGTATCAGATCCAATAACTCTGTCGCTCTCTGTCCTTTCCCCTTGAAAGGATGCTTTGTCATCTTGCCCATCAAACAAGAATCGCAAGATTCAAGAGACTCAAAGTCAAATGAATCCAGAAGACCTTCAGAATGAAGCTTCTGAATGCGCTTCTCGTTTATATGGCCTAGACGACAATGCCAGAGGAAGCTCGGGTTTAAGTCGTTCGGCTTAAACCGTTTAGTACTCACGCTATAGATGGATGATGTCGAGTTCGAAGGCTGATCATTCAAGACATATAAACCTCTGGCATTGTCGTCTAGGCCATATAAACGAGAAACGCATACAGAAGCTTCATTCTGAAGGTCTTCTGGATTCTTTTGACTTTGAGTCTCTTGAATCTTGCGAGTCTTGTTTAATGGGCAAAATGACAAAGCATCCTTTCAAGGGGAAAGGACAGAGAGCGACAGAGTTATTGGATCTGATACATAGTGATGT
>NW_010967112.1:30487-32749 GCF_000463585.1 Tarenaya hassleriana
TTCACCTTATCAGGGAGATTATAGACATAGGAGACGTGCACATTTGCAGAGTGTCGACAGATGACAACATTGCCGATCCATGACGAAGCCTCTCCCTTCGTCGAAGCATGAGGGTCATGTTAGGGATATGGGCATTAGATGTTTAGCAGTTCATGATTAGAGCAAGTGGGAGCTATGTGATCATCAATCACACATCATACTAGTCTTATTATGTCGTTATTCCCATAATGACACAAGACTAGGGAGTTTGGTATCATTCATAATGATACATGGATTTCATAACAGATCTAGCATGCAGGAACATGTAATGAACAAAATACTCTCATAAAAAAAGATATAGAAAGTATCAATACATCGAATGTATCTGAACAAAGCTCATAATCAGTACATCATAGAGCACTAAACCAACAATCTCCCACTTGCTCTAATCATGAACTGCTAAACATCTAATGCCCATATCCCTAACATGACCCTCATGCTTCGACGAAGGGAGAGGCTTCGTCAATGGATCGGCAATGTTTTCATCTGTCGACACTCTGCAAATGTGCACGTCTCCTCTGTCTATAATCTCCCTGATAAGGTGAAATCGTCTGAGTATGTGTCTGGATCGTTGATGCGATCTGGGTTCTTTCGCTTGTGCGATCGCTCCATTGTTGTCACAATACAGAGCAATGGGGCTATCAGCACTCGGAATGACACCCAAGTCACCAACAAACTTTCTGATCCAAACAACTTCCTTTGCTGCGTCCGTTATTATGTCGTTATTCCCATAATGACACAAGACTAGGGAGTTTAGTATCATTCATAGATGATCATAGGTATTGGATACGATCACAATCATAGGTATTCGTTGCAGAACGGAATACTGGACTGACCCGCATGAGATTGTCACATGGACTAGCGTCATGACTTGAATCTCATACGACGATTCTATGATTGGATCCTAAGACCTGAGATATCTACAGAATCCAACATGAGGAGTTGCGTGCTTTGATTACGTCAAACGTCCTGCGTAACAGGAGGACTATAAAGGCGTGTATCAGGTACGAAATGAATCATGTACTGGATTGTAGATAGTCAAGACGGGATTTGTACCTCTCGTAAAAGAGAGAGATATCGCTGGGCCCCTCGTGTGAGCAAGACTGTAGAAATGTGTGGCCGCACTATAGACGAACGTCGTCTATTTCAGACAGTCGAACTCAGTGAACGAGAAAGCAGTCGAATCAGATAAGGTGGCTTGTCCATGCCTTATGTTCGACATATGATATCGCGATACAAAAGGATCATCAGTCGGAATCATCACTGGCTTTCGTATGATCACAAACAAACTCTATTCGAGATAGGTAGTCATAGTGTCTTGCTAGAGACCGCCTATGACTTGTATTACCGGAATGGAGATTTTGCGTTTTACTGCTATTCCGGATGAGTCTACAGGGTCACACACAATAGGGATGGACAAGTATGTGTGCTAAATTATCCCGATTAGGAATCCTAATTGGATGAGATTCCTAATTGGAATAGGAATCCTAATGGGATTAGGAGTCCTGTTATGTATAGGAATCCTAATGAGATTAGAATTCTATTACATCTAGGAAATCTAATGAGATTAGAATTCTAATAGGTTTAGGAAACCTAATTAGATTAGGATTCCTAGTAATCTATTCCTTGTCAAATTAGGATTTTTGGAAAGTCTATATAAGGAGAATGTCTTCTAGGGTTTTAAGTGAAGAAAAAAAGAAGAAAAAAAGAAGAAAAAAAGAAGAAAAATAAAACACTAAGCCTCCAAAAACCTTGCACACAAGAGAGATCGAGATCTCTAGTCCTAGCAGACAAGTTCCAAGGTGTTGGAATCCATCCCGACGTGTGGATAGTGTAGAGGGCGAGGTATTCTTCCTGCCTAGAGTGATCGGACGAACAGATCAATTGATACAGGCCCCGGATCGATTGAGGTAAGCGTTCTAACGTTTCTATGATTCAATAGTAGCATGGTTCTAGGGTTTCATTAAAATTTTTGTTTTATATCCGCTGCGCAAACCCTAGAATCGATCTCTTAGGAATTAGATTCGCTCATGAGATCCCAGGAATCCCAACATCTTGATCGTCTTGCCGAGCTGGTTCTGTACTTCGTTTCTGAAAGCCTTGAACATTTCAAGTGTTTCAGACTTATGTCTCATCAAATAGACATAACCGTATCGACTGAAATCATCAGTGAACGTAACGAAATACAGATAATCTCCTCTAGCTGGACAGCTCATTGGTCCG
>NW_010967112.1:34361-35968 GCF_000463585.1 Tarenaya hassleriana
CTCACCAAGATAATACGGCACACCCAGCTTTGGCATGGCCCATGACACGTACGATCGAGGCCTTGACAAGTGCTTTACTTATAGAGCTTCTAGATCTAACCGATTTCTGTGCAACGATTGTTCATAATCCGAATAGACCATCCATTCGATTATGTAATCCCAATCCTGGAGCTCCCACTCAATCAAGCATATCCTATATCTTGATTAAGTTATATGTATCCATTCACTATGGACCATCCATAAGAATAAATCATGTTTATTTGAGTTACAGTGATCAGATTGAGCAACGATTGCGTAATCGGACTTCGAAAACGAAAATTTTTCGGAATCTGGTCTTTGGACCGTCCGTTCCAGGTGTGGAACGGATGGACCAGCCTTGAGAACTGTCGGAACGGACAGTCCACAAGATGAGAACGAACGGTCCACAAAGCATCACGGAACGGACGTTCCAGATGCTGGAACGGACGGTCTGACGCTCAGACTGTCTGGTCCAGGTCTGTGTTCTCCCGTTCGACCCTAGGATTGTCCGTTACCCTTGGACCGTCCGTTCCGGAAAACCCAGAACGGACGGTCTAGGGCAGCAGAACGGACTGTCTCGACTACAGTAGTCAGAACGGACGTTCCAGGCTTGCAGAACGGACGGTCTGAGGACCAGAACGGATGTTCCAGACCTTTCGGTCTTACCTCAGTCCGCCACCCTTGGACTGTCCGTTCTAGCTTACCCAGAACGGACGGTCTAGGGTAGGTCTACGTGATCAGATCACGTTTTCCCCCGTTCTCAGCCCTGATCAGACCCGAAACTGATCCGAATTCTTCTGTACACCCAAAATTCGAACTCCTGCACTCTATGCAACATGAAACATGCAATCTACACTAGATTCAATCATCAAACATGCATAGAAATCAAAGCAAACATGGATTCAAACAATTCAAATCCTAAAACGTGCGTGATCGGGTTCTACGAAAACAAAACAGAGTAACCAGGCTCTGATACCACTGTTGAGTTTCCTGGGATCTCTAGAGCGAATCCTATTCCTAAGAGATCGATTCTAGGGTTTGCGCAGCGGAAGAAAAACAAAAATTTATAGAACCTAGAACCATGCTTCTATAAATCGTGGACCTGTATCAATCGAAGAACACGTCTGATCACGAAAGCAGGAAGAATACCTCACCCTCTACGCGTATCCACACTTCGGGATGGATTCCAACGCTTGGAACTTGTCTGCTAGGACTCGAATCAGCTATTCGGTTTTGTGCTTTGAGAAAACGAGACTTGAAACTCTTAGAACTCTTATTCGATATGTGCACCGAGAAATCTCGAGACTTAGAACTCGTTTTTGGATCTCCAAAGACTCTCTCTTTTCTGCCAAAAGTCGGCTCTCTTCGTCACCTCCAAGTTAGGGTTTTTAATCTCCTTCTTATAAGGTGATTTAACCCTAATTCGGTTTAATTTCGGAAAAACTGAAGCCATGAAAGGACGGCCTAGAGATGCACGTGGACCGTCCGTTCCAGTACGTAGAACGGACGGTCTGCTCACGTGGACCGTTCGTTCCAGACTTTCTGGAACGGACAGTCCGTTCTGGACCGGCGGGTTTTGCACGGCGGAC
>NW_010967112.1:36756-43709 GCF_000463585.1 Tarenaya hassleriana
CGTTCTCCAACGAATACCTATGATTGTGATCGTATCCAATACCTATGATCATCTCTATGATCATCAATCACACATCATACTAGTCTTATTATGTCATCATTCCCATAATGACACAAGACTAGGGAGTTTAGTATCATTCATAATGATACGTGGATTTCATAACAGATCTAGTATGCAAGAACATGTAATGAATCAAATACTCTCATATAAACCATAGAAAGTATCAATACATCGAATGTATCTGAACAAAGCTCATAAACAGTACATCATAGAGCACTAAACCAACATAGATTCCCTAGCCTACAACAAGTAAACTACTCACACATTATAGGAGAAAACAAAGTAGACATGGATTCATACAACATTTCAATAGAAAAAGGAACAGAAGACTTATAGTGTGAAGAATCAATCCTTGAACAATGAAATGTAGCAATCTCCACTCCAAATTCGTCCCCCAGACGTTGAGAACCGAAAAATATCGAAAAGTATCGAAAACTGTGAAAATGTGTGAACCCCTCTCTCTGATCTATACGGTCGTTTTTATAGAAATCTCGAAATATCGATGTTAGAAACCTCGGTATCGATGTTTTCTAACATCGATATTATTCCAAAATGTCTCGATCTCGATGTTATGGAAGGTCGATATCAACGTTGAAAAAGGTCGATGATGTTTGGGAACGTCTAGATGGGGAAATCTGAGGTCTGATCTCGAGGTATCCCAAAACGTTGATATCGATGTTGAGGAACGTCGATATCGATGTCATGAAACGTCGATATTGATGCTCTTGCAGGGTCACACGGGATCCTAGACCGCCGGTTCAAAACCGTGCTAGGATCTGGTCCGCGGGCTTACGCAGCGGAATTGGCGTTCAAAACGATTTTGAACTGCCCACGGACCTAGGTGTTGAAAGAGCCAACACCCTCTTGAGCAGTCCACACCTTGGAATGGATTCCAACACTTGGAATCATGCTTGCTAGAGCTCAAGAGATCCAATCTCTTGTGTATGGAGTTCAAGAACACCTTCTTGATCTCTCTTTCTCTTGGGAAAGTTTCTTTTTCACTCTAGGATCAATCCAGACCTTCTTGGGTCGAGTCTCTGTTTTGACGTCGGTCTTACCTGTTTTTCTCCAAGAAAACACGTGAAAATCGCGAAACTAGGTCTATCACATTGCTTGGTCCGGGGCTAACCAACTCTTGGTCAGCCAAACCAAGCTTGCGTTACCGACACTCGAAAAAATTTCGCGATAAGTTTCTTTTTCACTCTAGGATCAATCCAGACCTTCTTGGGTCGAGTCTCTGTTTTGACGTCGGTCTTACCTGTTTTTCTCCAAGAAAACACGTGAAAATCGCGAAACTAGGTCTATCACATTGCTTGGTCCGGGGCTAACCAACTCTTGGTCAGCCAAACCAAGCTTGCGTTACCGACACTCGAAAAAATTTCGCGATCCGGCGGACCAGCATCTCGGTCCGCCGGACCAGTCGTGCACCGGACCACGTTTTTGGTGACGGACCAAGATTTCGGTCCACCGGACCAGCCACACTTCGGACCAACACGAACTGCTCAGCCTGACTAGTCTGGTCCACCGGACCAACATTTGGTCAGCTCTGGACCAGACGAGTTTTTCGGCCAATTAATCTGTTTCTCCCAAGTTTGTCTGGTCCGGCTGACCAACTTTTGGTCAGCTCCGGACCAGGCCTTAAGACGAAGAAAAATCCGATTTTTCTCATCCGTTTGATCCCGTCCATACACGTCCATCCCATATGTGTGACCCTTTAGGCTCCTCCAAATACGGCAGTAAACGCGAGATCCAATCTCGCTTTACAAATCATAAGCGGTCTCTAGCAAGACATTATGATTACCCGTATCGGAAAGAGTTAGATGTGATCTAACCAAAAAGCCAGAGATAGTTCCAACGATGATCCTCTTTGTCTCACGATATCATAATCGAACTCATAGTTCGAATGCTTTGTCGTATCCCGAGTAGACTGTAAGAGATAGATGACATTCATCTATAGTGTGGCCACACATTTCTACAGTCTCACTCCTACGACGGACCCAAGCGATATCTCTCTCTTTCGAGAGGGACAAAGTTCCATCTTGACTATCTACTATCCATTACATGATTCATAATGTACCCGAGCCACGCCTTTATAATCATCCGGTTAAAGACGACGTTTGACGCAGTCAAAGTACATTACTCGTCATGATGGATACAATAGATATCTCAGGTCTGAGGATCCAAAGTGAACCATCAAGTGAGATTCAAGTAATGGATTAGATCTAATCGACAATCTCACACGAGTCATTTAGTCACTTGTTCCAAACAAGCATTCATGACCGTGATCCGTATCTAATACACATGATCATCACCATGATCATCCATCACGTCTCATGTTAGTCTTGATTCATCAGTGCTCCCACAATGACAAGCGACTAAGGAATTTAGGATCGTTCATAACGATCCATGGATTTCATTATTTATCAAATATGCAAAATAAATAATGAACAAATATGTATTCATCAAATAAATACATCGTATCATACATAGTTCTCATATCGTATGATCATCCTAGAGCATCACATCCATCAGCTCTCAACATCGAGATTCTCCCTCCTTTTTCGCTCTGAAGTCCGTTTCTCACCCATCACAAGTCCGTGATTGTCCACTTGGTCTAATTAAGCTCCGAAAACACCGTTTTAGCTCCATTTTCGTCTAATTACGCGAATATTCCTAAAATTACACCAAAGAGCAAAGAAAACGGTATTTGTGTACAAAATACAGCCTAAATGCTAGATTTGTACAGAAAAGAGAGGTGAAATGAAACTAACAAAAAACGATGTCATCAACTCCCCCAAACTTAGATTTTTGCTCGTCCTCGAGCAAAACTCTAGGAAAAACAGTCTAAAAAGAGAGAAGGAGAATGAAGGGTTGATTTCATATGAATGTCAAAAGCGAGATTCTTATCTAGTTCTAGCTACCCGCCAACGAACTCAAGTCTGGTCTCTCGTCCCTCGGAATGAAAAATAGCTATGGATTTTTTCTATCGCTTAGTGCCACCCAGACTGTTCTAACTATCTACCAAACTTATTTCTCAAACCTATTTATCGCTGTTCACTGGAATAGTTCGGTCCTAAGGTTAGGGAAAAGGCTAAGAAGGTGAGTATAGAAGAGGGTTCATACATATAACTCTAAATACAGATACTCTTCTAATTCAATAACGCTTTTTCTACTTCTTCTACCTTGGGAGTTTATTTTCTTTTTCTTTTTTCTTTTTCTTTTTCTTTCTTTTCTTTTCTCTTTTTCTTTTTCTCCCTTTTTCCCGACTTCTTTTCTTTTTCTTTTCTATTTCGACTTTTCTTTTTCAGAGTATCTCAACATATATAAAGGTCTAATGGTCGAAAAGTCTAACTATGGTACAAGGATTATACCTCATCTCGTTAATTAGGGCGTTAGACCTCCCCCATCACCTAAACTAGACACCGTCCACGGTGTCAGTCTAACCCGGTGAGGTACGGACATAAATAATAGATAGTAAAGTAAAAGGGAAATAATAATGGAAAAAGGAGAGAAAGAAGGTTTAGCTCGATTAAGCTCGTGTGTAGATCAACTCTCCTTTATATGTTAGCTTGTATCTCCCTTTGTTACTTTGCGTCTTTTCCATTCTGTACTTGTTCGTATTATGCTATATTTTTCTCTGTTGTATACAAGAATACCTCGAAGTGCATGTTAATCGTTTAAAAGGAATAAGATACTCATACACACTCAAGGGAAGAAAGCATATCATATAACAAAAAAGTCCAAAATATACATCGGGAATAAAAATGTACAATCCCAAAAGAGAAACAAATCAAAAGACCTAAAAGACTGCTCGGAGTCCTCGTCGTCCGATATGACTATCGCCTCCGGCTGGATGTGGCGGTGTGCGGAGGCGTCTGATGGGCCTGCCGGCGCGTATCCGGTCGAATATGAATACCCCTGATAGAGATAGTTCGGCGGCGGGTAGTCTGGCTGCATCGGGAAGACCTACCCCGCGTGAGAGTGCAACTGACCCAGCATAGTTGACTGGAAATGGCTCACGTGGGCCTACTGCCTTCGCGCTCGGGTCGCAGCTCGCCTCTCGCTCTCTGCTGCCTCGCTCTACCAGATGGTGCGATCATCCACCTCTCGAGACCTCTCAGCTGCCTCCCGGCTATAGTCCTCAATCTGTTGGATTCGCTGCTCCATTTCTCTCGTCCACTGCCGGAATTCGTCAATGAAGGTATCGGGGTATGAGTGTCCCCTGCGACATCTGGTATGGAGAAGGCGGGTAGACCGGAGGAAGCGATGGAATCCGTCGTGGGGCGCTGGTGGAAGCGTTCGCATCAGCCACATTCTCTATCGATATACCGAAATCCAATGGAAGCTGGACTTCAGGTGTGGAGAATCCGAACCCGAGGGGAGATCGAGGGGCCGATGGCGTCTGCTGTCTGGGGGCGGGATATTGAGCTGTTGAGGCTCTAACTCCCTCATCCTCATGACGAGAGTGAGCTTGGGAAGCTTCTCCGTCCTCCTCAACCCTTCCTCCAAAACCCATATCAGTAGGGAAAAAGCTAGAGGATGGAAGACATACCCGAAACACTGCCCCTGGGTTAGCGAAAAAGAAGTCCCTCTCTGGTCAGCAGAGGAAGGTGGGCGTTAGGCATGATGGCCTTCTAGGCCACTCTGTCGTTGTCTAAGTAGACCCACTCCTTCTCTCCTGAGGGTCCTATGGTGATGTAGTTCCGTTGTGAGAAACTACGCAGTGTGAGACTGGACCTCCCTTTGTAGACATCCTCGTTATACCGCCCAACGTTGATCCCCAATCGCCGGGCTATCATCGCGACGATCCAAAGCCCGTGATGGATGATGTCTTCAGTGGCTCGCCGCTCGTTCAGATGATGTGTCGGGCGACTTGCGAGGCTAAGTCCACCTCGCTCATCCCGGCGTCATCTCCATCGAATAGTGTTGGTTTAGTGCTCTATGATGAAGAGTTGTATGAGTTTTATTATGATATATTTGATGTATTGACATTTTCTATGGTTTTATGGATGAGTGTTTGATTCATTACATGTTATGCATACTTTAATGTGTTATGAAATCCATGTATTGTTATGAACAATACTAAACTCCCTAGTCATTTGTCATTGCGAAAAACAATGATGTACTAAGACTAGTATGATGTGTGATTGATGATCATAGAGATGTTGGTTTAGTACTCTATGATGTACTGTTATGTGAGCTTTATTTAGATAAATTTGATGTATTGACACTTTCTATGAGTTTATGGATGAGTGTTTGATTCATTACTGATGAGGACATCGGATCTAACAACATCTCGTAAAGAAGATCTTGGCGGAAGCATATACAGAGCAAAGGTAACGGCACACCGAGTTCCACAACCGAGTTCCACCTCGGATCGAAGCCACCAAGTAAAAGGAAGTTTCTTGGAGTGCAAGACAATTATCCAGAGGAAGCTTCTTCATCATCAAGGCAACTCCAATAACTAGCTTCCCAACCACCTCATTTAATGCAACATCAAGGAACTCCAACAACTAGCTTCCCAACCACCTCATTTAATGCATTGGATTCCTACCCCTCTTGCATGTTCTTGTCATTTAATGTTGTAGTTGAGAATTATAGCCTATATAAAGGCCTTGTAATGCATCATTTGTAATCAGACTTGTAGAATGTCTCAAACATTTCGAGTTTTATAAACTCTTCTTCGGTTTGTCCGAAATTTATCCCGATCTTCGGTGTGTCCGAGATCACGAGTTTGGTGTGTCCAAACTCAAGCCTTGTGTGTCCGAGGTCCACTATCTATTCTTCCCCTTCGTTCCATTCCATTTCCCTATCTTAGTTTTGAATTCGAGAGCCTCTTAGAGCCGGTGATTGAAACTAAGATCCATCAAATTCCCCTTCGTTTTAACCACAATCCGAACGCGAATTCGAGAGCCTTCTCCGTGAAGTGCGGGTGATTGCGTTTGCGGTTGCTCGCCTCTTCAGGCGGACCGCCCGACCCGTTTTGAGAGACCGCCCGAGCGGTCGCCTGGAATCAACTATTTCAATCCAAGAAAACGAGCGACCGCTCGCAAAAGCAGGCGGCCCGCCCGTTTTTTCTGACGAATTCTTGACATTTTTCAGCTATTTCAGATGGATTCCAGAAGTCGCTGGGGCAAAGCGCGCAAATACATTTCGGACAGAATACCCATCCTCCATGACTTCTATTGGGATATCTACGGGTTTCTAGCATGCGATCATATCGATCTAGGGTTTGGTTTACTAGGTTTCATGCAGCGGAAGAAAGATCTAAACCTAGTCAAACGTCACACGCAACCAAACTCGCAAAACCCGAAAGATCGTGTATATCACCGAGGGAATCGTTACTTACCTCGTTCTCGATGAGACTTGAAGTTTATTTCGATCCGGGGCCTGTTCTAAATCACCAAGAGCTGAAAGTACAGCTCCTCTACACGTATCCACACCGACGGGAAGGATTCCAAACGATTTGGAACGAATCTGCTAGGATTAGTTAAGAAAAGGGTAACTCAAGAGACGAGATCCAATCTCGGGACAATAGAAATCGAAGAGAACAACTTTCTAGGGTTCTAGGATGTTTCTCTGAGTTTTAGGTCGGCTTTAATTAAGTTTGGACGAAACCCCAAACTTAAATAAGATTAGAAAACCCTAAAAACGAATATTTGGAAACATTCCGGATCCCGGTCCGCCGGACCAGGAGCTTGGTCCGGCGGACCAAACTTAGTCCGAGGCCCACGGACCGGCTGACCTGAAGGCTTGGTCCGGCGGACCACGTGTGGTCAGCTCCGGACCAAGACCTTTCTTGGTCAGCTCGGTCCGACTTGTCATTTCTCGGTCCGCCTGTCCCAGAATCTGGTCAGCGGCTGACCAACTCTTGGTCAGCCGGACCAGACCTG
>NW_010967112.1:45089-48188 GCF_000463585.1 Tarenaya hassleriana
ATATGGCGGTTCCATGATTGGATCCTGAGACCTGAGATATCTACGGAATCCAACATGAGGAGTTGCGTGCTTTGAATACGTCAAACGTTCTGCGTAACAGGAGAACTATAAAGGCGTGTATCAGGTACGAAACGAATCATGTACTGGATTGTAGATAGTCAAGACGGGATTTGTACCTCTCGTAAAAGAGAGAGATATCGTTGGGCCCCTCATATGAGCGAGACTGTAGAAATGTGTGGCCGCACTATAGACGAACGTCGTCTATTTCAGACAGTCGAACTCAGTGAACGAGAAAGCAGTCGAATCAGATAAGGTGGCTTATCCATGGCTTATGTTCGACATATGATATCATGCTACAAAAGGATCATCAGTCGGAATCATCACTGGCGTTCGTAAAGATCACGAACAAACTCTATTCGAGATAGGTAGTCATAGTGTCTTGCTAGAGACCGCCCATGACTTGTATATCCGAAATAGAGATTTCAGATTATACTGCTATATCGAATGAGCCTACAGGGTCACACACGCAAGGAAAGACAAAACGCACGAGAAAATGACGGAAAAACCAAGACGGAAGAGTCTGGAACGGACGGACCAGAAGTCCAGAACGGACGGTCCGCCGTGCCAGACCCGACGGTCCAGAACTGCCCGTGCCAGAAAGTCTGGAACGGCCGGGCCTCGTGAGCAGACCGTCCGTTCTACGTACTGGAACGGACGGTCCACGTGCATCTCTGGACCGTCCGTTCCGGGCTTCAGTTTTTCCGAAATTAAACCGAATTAGGGTTAAATCACCTTATAAGAAGGAGATTAAAAACCCTAACTCAGAAGTGACGAAGAGAGCCGACTTTTGGCAGAAAAGAGAGAGTCTTTGGAGATCCAAAAACGAGTTCTAAGTCTCGAGATTTCTCGGTGCACATATCGAATAGAGATTCGAGTCCTAGCAGACAAGTTCCAACCGTTGGAATCCATCCCGTGGTGTGGATACGTGTAGAGGGCGAGGTATTCTTCCTGCCTTTCGTGATCAGACGTGTTCTTCGATTGATACAGGCCCCGGATCGATTGAGGTAAGCGTTCTAACGTTTCTACGATTCATTAGAAGCATGGTTCTAGGGTTTATTAAATTTTTGTTTTATATCCGCTGCGCAAACCCTATAATCGATCTCTTAGGAATAGGATTCGCTCTAGAGATCCCAAGAAACCCAACAGAAACATATCCCACATGCTTTCAAGTCTATTTTGAACGGGAGCTACCATTTCGGATAGAAATCGACAATTCATTCTTCACCCAAGGATATGTCTAGGGTGGTTCTCATAAATGATCAAAACTGACTCACTCTATCGAGTCCTATATATCATCATATCTCGGCTATCAACTCAAAGCGGTTTATGCGAGTGTTCCCTACGAATGCAGCTAGTAGTGCAATGTAAATGGATTTGTGGTAAAGTCACCCTCCCAGACTTGAATAAGACACCGTCCACAGTGTCTGCTCATAGTAAGTAAAGATAGTGAGACAAGAGCCGACAGAAACTTAGTTGCGTATGGCATATTGGAATGAGGCGTGATTCGTGATACACTCAGGTTGGAAGGGTAATGAATGTGCGATGGCGTTCACTCAACAATCTCTCTGCAGTGTAGCTTCAAAATCAACATGAGGGAAAACAAAAACACGTGGAAACAAGAAGGGATAACCGCAATCCAACAAAATGAAAGTTAGGCAACCGAAGCAGCGTAACAACATCCAAGTAAATATAAGGAAAAGAAGAAGAAAAATAGAAAGAAAACAAAAGACATGAAAAAGAAACGAAAAAGAAAGGAGGTAGAAAGTCACTCTCAAGGGTCTCTAGTGGTGTCCATGTCGTCAGGAGGTGGTGGCTGGTCAAGATAGGCGATGTCGGGGTAAGAGTGGGACTCTGATAGGGGGCTGTCGGGAGGAGCTGGGGGCATCACGAGGTGGGGCTCGGCGGTGAGGCTGATCGGTGGCAGGGACGACGGTACGGAGGCCCTCTAGAGTAAGGGGTGGAATGTTGTCGATGTGAGTGATGTAGAGTGTTTGATCGTACTTGTTCATGAGCATGATCCTGTCTAGGGTAGTGGAGCCTGGGATAAGTGGCCCCCAGGGATAGGGGAGCCGTAACCAGATAGGTTGATTTGCAACCGCTGTGCAATCAAGGAGACTATACCACCGACATACACTACTGGCTTCCGCTCGGTGGGGTTCGTCAGCAGCCAGACAAAATGACGAGCGACCAAGGAGGCTATCTGCGTCACGTCCATATTCCATGAGTCGTCGTCAAACAGGTCCATGAGGGCGTGGCGGATGATGACCAAGTCTCCCAGCGAGACATGACTGGCAGTATGCTTCGTAAACAGATAGCAAACGAGGAATTGATGGAAATAGCGAATAGTGGGATGAAAAATACATACTGCCTTGGCGTGACCAGACGTGAAGATCCCCCGAGCGATCACCCTCCAGAAGGGTTTTGTCTGGGTATCCGTGTCTATCTACGGAATGTTGGAGAAAATGCCACGGGGGACGGAGAGGACGTCGGCGAACTGCTCCATAGTGAGGCGAACTCGACGTTGTTCAGCCGGAACTCCATGTATGCTCCGTTGGTCGTGCCGTCTTCTGGAAAGGAGCAACGAAAAGACGACAGGAATTCCAGTGTGGGACGCTCATAAGTGGGGACGTTCGCGTTGTAGAGCTTGGTCCAACCCAGTGTGCGGAAGAGGGATTTCATCTGCTTCTCGATCCCGAATTCTTTGATGTAGCTGCGGACGAATTTGGTTGGCTTGAGGGTGCACTGAGCACCCCGTGCATAGGCGTTTCTTGCACAGCATCACGGAAGACAACGGCGGAGTAGCGATCGTGCGTCGGTTTAGGGCGTACCGGAGGGTGAAGTGTAGTGCGAGTGCCTGGCTGCATGGGTGTCGGCTCTTCGATGAGAACCGAGTCAACGGGCTTGAGAACGAAAGAGCGTCTGGTGATGACCTGGGCCGGTGGTGGAGCCGGGTTGTCGGTGGGTCGACGACTGCTACTAGCGCTAGAGGGACGACCGGAGGGCGGTCCTGCGGTGCCGGACGTGCGTGTTCTCTTCTGG
>NW_010967112.1:54852-58375 GCF_000463585.1 Tarenaya hassleriana
AAAATCCCTTATTTATGTAATGCTAAGCGTGTACCTCCCATTACTAGAGCGCCTGGTGTATTAGACCTGATCATGTGGAGAGACCTAGACATGATCGGGTTGCTGTCGAGTGAGAAATTCCGAAATTCGAATCGGACACGATCGGGTCAGACAACCACACACGATCGTGTCTCGCATGAGCAAACCAGAACGGAACTAAGACAGAACAGTGAAATTCACTCAAAATTTTGCGCAATCCTAAGAAATCGCCTGGAAAGGATGTGCAAGACTACTCAAGAACGACCAAGGCGAGCATGGGAGACTAGACTCAACAGCTAGAAAGTGTAGAGACTTACCGATTTCAGCAGATTCAAATGTGTGAGAGATGAAGATGAGCAGGAGAAGAGAGAGTGTGAGAGGGGGGACCACGACGACGGCGGTAGGTGATGGCGGTGGGAAATCGGCGGGGTGCGGCGAATGAAAGAGGAGGTGGAGAGAGATGAAACAGGTGAAAGAAGTAAGGGGAGAGGGTGAAAGTTAGGGTTAAATCGTCGGGCCCCTACAACTTACCTAGGGACACACGATCGTGTGAGCTGACGACACACGATCGGGTCTATTGCTAGTTCACTCACACGATCGTGTTGAGACATGTGACACGATCGGGTCATCATGCTGTCTCAGTGAAGGTGCACCCTGTGTGGAGAGTGAGAGTGCAAGGAAAACTGAAACGAAAATAGACAAAGAAAAAGATAAAAACGGTATATATACAAGATAAAAAAAAGGATATGGGTTCGGAGATCCGAACATGCTCGTTTAGAGTCGAAAGCAACGACCATGATGGGATTAGACGATGTGAGGGATGGAGAGAGGAAGAGTGCCTCTCGGGGGTCGGATCCTCGGGATTGTAAAGCTTCACTCGTTGGGCGTTTACCTTGAATGGTTTTCCATCGGAATTCCAGAGTTCGAGCGCACCATGGTCGGCAACGTTTTTTATCGTGAACGGGCTGGACCACCTAGATTTCAGCTTCCCTGGAAATAGTCTCAGACGAGAATTGAAGACAAGGACACGATCATTTACCTGGAAGGAGCGATGAATGATGTGGCGGTCGTGCCATCGCTTGGTGCGTTCCTTGTAGATTTTTGCATTCTCGTAGGCGTCGAGACGAATTTCCTCGAGATGGTGGAGTTGTAAGACGCGCTTCTCTGAGGCCGACTTGAGGTCGTAGTTCAATGCCTTGATAGCCCATAATGCCTTATGTTCCAACTCAACTGGCATATGACAGGCTTTACCGTATACGAGCTGAAAAGGGGTCATGCCAATAGGGGTTTTGAAAGCAGTTTTGTATGCCCATACTGCATCGTCGAGTTTCTTTGACCAGTCTTTGCGAGAGGGGAGACGGTTTTTTCGAGAATAGATTTGATCTTCCGGTTAGAGATCTCGACTTGACCACTAGTCTACGGGTGATAAATCTTCCTCCCTTTCGTGATCGGACGAGTTCTTCAGTTGATACAGGCCCCAGATCTATTGAGGTAAGCGTTCTAACGTTTCTACGATTCATAGCATCATGGTTCTAGGGTTTATTAAATTTTTATTTTACATCCGCTGCGCAAACCCTAGAATCGATCTCATAGGAATAGGATTTGCTCTAGAGATCTCAGGATTCCCATCAGTGGTATCAGAGCCTGGTTGCCCTGTTTTGATTTCGTAGAACCCGATCACGCACGTTTTAGGATTTGAATTGTTTGAACATGACCCATGACACGTACGATCGAGGCCTTGACAAGTGCTTTACTCATAGAGCTCCTAGATCTATCCAGTTTCTTGTGACGATTAACATAATCCGAATAGACCATCCATTCGATTATGTAATCCCAATCTCGAAGCTCCCACTCAATCAAGCATATCCCATATCTTGATCAAGTTACATGCATTCATTCACTATGGACCATCCATAAGAATGAATCATGTCTATTTGAGTTACAGTTGATCAGATTAAGCAACGATAGACCGTCCGTTCCGGCGTGTCGGACCGCTCGTTCTGCGAAAGCCTGGAACGTCTGTTCTACATCTAGAACGGACGGTCCGAGGTCCAGATTCCGAAATTTTTCGTTTTCTAGGTCCGATTACGCAATCGTTGCTTAATCTGATCAACTGTAACTCAAATAGACATGATTCATTCTTATGGATGGTCCATAGTGAATGAATGCATGTAACTTGATCAAGATATGGGATATGCTTGATTGAGTGGGAGCTTCGAGATTGGGATTACATAATCGAATGGATGGTCTATTCGGATTATGTTAATCGTCACAAGAAACTGGATAGATCTAGGAGCTCTATGAGTAAAGCACTTGTCAAGGCCTCGATCGTACGTGTCATGGGTCATGCCAAAGCTGGGTGTGCCATGCTATCTTGGTGAGGCAAGATGGAGAAATAGTGGTTCTCATAGCTTGAAAATAGATGCTTGATCTAGGTGTGGTTTCGAAAATCCCTTATTTATGTAATGCTAAGCGTGTACCTCCCATTACTAGAGCGCCTGTCAAGGCATCGATCATCCATAACACGGGTCATGCCAAAGCTGAGCGTGCCAGATTATCTTTGTGAGGCAGGGTGGGAAATTGTGGTTCCCACAGCTTGAATATGGTTTGCCTTAGGTTAAGTTGTCGAGTTTGACTTGAGACTTAACGGTACAGATGAGACGAGTATGCAATGATATTCGATATCATAGTCTCATAAAAGATCTAAGAGTCACATTGGATGTGATTGACATTAGATGTCTACCTAAATAGCGTAAGGCTGAGTGTAACAACTCATTCTTATGTGAAATACGGATCTTATAGTCTCATATAGAAAATTATTATAGGGTTAGTTTTCCTTATGGGAATTTAGCTTGTGTTTGCATCTATGTTGTCATTGGTTGATGATGGACTAGCTAGTAGTAGATCATGGATATGTTGACATTGATTGATGATGGACTAGCTGGTAGTAGATCATTAATAGAATATGCATTTGTTTTTGTTCGTTCTGTTTTGTCTTTTTCTGTAGGACATGGCGTCAACCGGTAGCGTACCGAGTTTGACGATGCGATCTATCCTTGAGAAGGATAAGCTGACCGGGACGAACCTCTTGGACTGGTATCGTAACTTGAGAATTGTTCTTGATAACTCCTATTCTTCTCTATATTTTGATGAGAGTTTGTCTAGGTTTTATAGGATAATCACATGCATTCATAGGCATTCTAGGCGTGTTAGGATACAAAACCCGGTTGTGCTCTAGTTTTGCAGAGTTACAGGTTTCGGAGATGATTGGACTCGAAAAGGAGCTAATTGGAGCGTTAAAGGAGAAGTCCGGATGAGGTACTCATGTTGCGACATCAATAACTTTATATACAGACGTCCAAATCGTACGAGACTTATACCATTGGAAAGAGCTGTTGGTTTAGTGCTCTATGATGTACTGATTATGAGCTTTGTTCAGATACATTCGATGTATTGATACTTTCTATATGTTTTTTTATGAGAGTATCTTGTTCATTACATGTTC
>NW_010967113.1:0-717 GCF_000463585.1 Tarenaya hassleriana
ACGAAACGTCTCCCTAAAAACCACCATTTGACCTCTAAGTTAGGAAGCCTATAGGAATCAACAAGCCCTAGAAAATACGATGCATCCCGACACTCCTATGTCATCAACTCGTTAATGAAAATTATTCGGGGACATGAGTGCATCGAAAACGAAGGCTCGGGTCTAAGTTGTGGGACAAGGACACAAAAAGAAAAAAAAAGAGAAAAAAGTGAACTCGTCAAATTCCAATATCCTAGAAGCCCGGGATTGCATCATATGAAAAAAAAGAGAAAAAAAAAGAGCACAAAAACACGAATAAAAAGGAAAGATATGGGGCAAGGAAAAACAGTGGAGTTATAGGCTAAGTAACTTTTGATGACCTCATTTGGGATGTGTTTAGGAGACATGCTCGGCAAGTAGGATTTACTCCATTTTTAGACCGCAGGAAGCAATGAAAATCCCATTGATAGGCTTTCGCTTGAATGTTGGAAAAGATAGAGTATACCGAACCCGATTTCATTCGCAGCAATTTTAACCCGGACAACCAACCCACTCTAAACCCCCATTTGTTCTCCGACTATATCTTATCACCCCTTGGATAGTTTTATAACTGCACATTTACTCGAGGACGAGCAAACCTCAAGTCTGGGGGGATTTGATGACACGGGTTTTTCACTGGTTTTATAACGTCATGCATCACAATTCTTCTCTCATTCTAGGCATTATAGGATGTTAGAT
>NW_010967114.1:0-716 GCF_000463585.1 Tarenaya hassleriana
AATTGATAATGATAGAGGTGAATGGATGATAGAGGTTTATTGACAAACTAAAGACGACTTATAAGGATAAATTGTGGAAATTATTAAACAACTAAAAAAATTTGATTATGCTTGTATTATTCACGAACTAAACTTGGAGACTCATGATTTTTTATTGTAATAAAATTAAATAGTTTTATTTAAAAAATATAAGGATGGTTATACGTGAATATTATAAAATAAAATGCCAAAAACTGAAAATAATATATGTAATATATGTAGCTATTATAAATTAATAATTTTTCATCACCGTTGGATAGAAAATAGGGGTTAAATCTTTCACTCTATAATTTTTATCTATCAAACTATTTTCTTTATATATTGAAATGTATGGATGAATTGTGTGATTCTTGTTGGTTGTTATGATATATTCACAATCTAAGTTTCACTTCCGACAGTTTACGAATTAAAAATATTATCAAAATAATATCATAAAAATATCTTGATCCTATGAGATGAACTCGCTAATCTCGCAATCAGAAATCTTATTGCAAATTAATCGGTTAGCATCGGATCCAGCAAAACACAGAATCTTGAATAAGCCCGTAGGGTTAAAAAGCTTCTTTCGGCAAACCCAAAAGAAATTCAATTCAGCTATTTTATTGACCCAAAACATATATATATATATATATATGTTATATTTTATATTGGTTCAAGCGTGTGATCACACAAGACGC
>NW_010967115.1:0-460 GCF_000463585.1 Tarenaya hassleriana
TCCCAGTCACGAGAAATCCGTATCTCACAGGCTCTTGGCGAATCCTGCCTAATCTCCGAGGCTCACTCATCGAAGGTTGAGTCTCAACTGGCAGTGAAACAGGTTGAACTTCTTCAACTTGTTCACTCGGTTCAACGTCTACTTACCACTCTCGAACTTCCTCAAGTTCGATCCTACTCCCATTGACTCTTTTGGAGACGAACTCTCGCTCCATAAAAGTCGCATTCCTGGCAATGAACACTTTGTTCTCTGCCGGAATATAGAAGTAGTAACCCTTAGTTTCCTTAGGGTAGTCTACAAATAAACATTTATCAGATTTGGAGGATAACTTATCAGTCATCTGACGCTTCACGTAAGCGTCGCAACCCCAAATTCTGACAAATGACAACGCGGGACTCTTCCCCGCCCATATCTCATATGGCGTCGCTTCAGCCGACTTCGTTGTACTCCTGTTCAGCAG
>NW_010967116.1:0-715 GCF_000463585.1 Tarenaya hassleriana
CCGTATCCAGTTTTGGTGAGTTTTCATAAAGTTATCGAAAACCATCAGAATAAAATTTACATCCGACTGTATACATAAATCAAATATAAAATATTAGTTTGACGAATTTAATTAGATTTGGATTGGGGGGGTTGAAAATCTGTATATTGGGATGTCCATCGGTAGGATTGCATAGGTATTACATTTTGCTTCCTCTTGTCTACTCATCCCTTTAACACATATACGTTTACACACAGGTATATACACACATACATCTATATATAGATAATAGATCTATACATATATCAATATGAGCACACTCATAAGAATATGTATTCACGAAAATATGAGTATACATATATTTTCAAGATCTTGTATAAAGATAGTACGATAAAAAAATTATTAAATATAAATTTAGAAGTTTCAATATTGAAATATAATTTTATTATTATCAATATTATCAAAATATTAATATAAATTATAGTATTTTAGAAAATATAAATATGTCAAATTAATATAAACATATCAATTATTCACTTAAATAACATTGTTTTTCTAACCTTATTTAAGATAAAAAAAATCTAATAAATTTTCATATTTAAGTAATTATATTAATTAGTAAATTTAATGGTATGTAAAAAATATTCATTTTAAATGTTAATAGATAATAAATGATAAATGTAAATGAAAACTAATAGTAAAAAATTGAAAAAATCTAAAATATAATTTTTATAAA
>NW_010967117.1:0-351 GCF_000463585.1 Tarenaya hassleriana
AATCTCCTTCTTATAAGGTGATTTAACCCTAATTCGGTTGAATTTCGGAAAAACTGAAGCCCGGAACGGACGGTCTAGAAAAGCACGTGAACCGTCCGTTCCAGCACGTAGAACAGACGGTCTGCTCACGTGGACCCTGCCCGTTCCAGAAAGTCTGGAACGGACGGTCCACGTGAGCAGACCGTCCGTTCTACGTGATGGAACGGACGGTCCACGTGCATTTCTGGACCGTCCGTTCCGGGCTTCAGTGTTTCCGAAATTAAACCGAAATTAGGGTTAAATCACTTTACAAAAGGGAGATTAAAAACCCTAATGGTAAGAGAGAAAAAGGCTGACTTCAGAACACATTGA
>NW_010967118.1:0-715 GCF_000463585.1 Tarenaya hassleriana
TAGAGTGCGTCAAAACATGTTTAGAGTGCAACCAAACATACTTAGAGTGCATCCAAACACATTTAGTGATGAGGACATCGACAGCCGGTCTACTTTGGACAAGAACGAGGTACACCACACCGAGGATGAGGCAACTTCGGACAAGCAAGGAGACAAAGAAAAGCACAAAGGAGCAAGGGAGGATATCAAGCAAGGAGAGGCAACCAACGAATCAGTTTTTCCGATCATTCCCGACCCACCACTCACAAGGGAAAGAGCACGGAGTCTGCATTCAATAATCAACAAGTTCGTGGCCAAGACATTAGAGGCATCCAAAACTTGCGGAAGAAGCAACAAGAGCTTGCTCGTTTTTGAGCTCTTGTTGTCTACCACCTGATCCACCTAGGAGCATGTGCTTATGTTGCAGAAGACCTGAGCCAACACTTGAATCCTGCTGCATAAGATCACTTGAAGACAAATTCGGAACACTCATTAAGGGCAATTTAGGACAACATTTCTGCAGAATCAAGTAAGGAAATCTCGCCATCAGATCAAGGAGGTGTTGGATACAAATAAGGAAATTTCGAAGACAACTCATCACTCAAGAAAGGCAAGTTCGGATATGAAGGAAATCAGACATAATACCTTGCCATTTCTTGCACTAGCCGTTGCTGTCAGATTCCATGGAGATTTCAAGCTTTCCATTTCTCTCTTGCAGCCATTGCTTAGGTGGAAA
>NW_010967119.1:0-418 GCF_000463585.1 Tarenaya hassleriana
ACTTCTAACTTATCAGATCATCTATCGGATGATGCATATTAGATTGGGTCGATTTTCAGATCATCGGATTATCTACCGAGAGATATATACACATTTTTATCGATATGTAGGGATTCCGTCAATGTGTTGTCGTAATATGTTCATAACTTTTTGCTCATATATTAGATCTACGCGATAGTATCTATGCGTAGCTATTAGGAAAAGCTTTCTAATGATATAAATAAAGATTTATTTTGACATGTTTTCTGGAAGTTATGAAGTTAATATTATTATCAGTCAACAATCGACCAACTCATCGGGCATGGCTGGTTATTTGCCTCGAATTGTTGACTGTATGGAGATAACTAGCGATTTGAGTTGACTTCTAACTTATCAGATTATCTATCGGATGATGCATATTAGTTTGGGTCGATTTTCA
>NW_010967119.1:478-714 GCF_000463585.1 Tarenaya hassleriana
ATTTATTTTGAATATACCGATATTTATCGATATGTAGGGATTCCGTCAATGTGTACTCTAAATATGCTCATAACTTTTTGCTCATATATTAGATCTGCGCGATAATATCTATGTGTAGCTTTTAGGAAAAGCTTTCTAATGATATAAAGAAAGATTTATTTTGACATGTTTTCTCGAAGTTATGAAGTTAATATTATTATCAGTCAATAATCGACCAACTCATCGGGCATGGCTGG
>NW_010967120.1:0-219 GCF_000463585.1 Tarenaya hassleriana
TCTGTACTTCGTTTCTGAAGGCCCTGAACATTTCAAGTGTTTCAGATTTATGTCTCATCAAGTAGACATAACCGTATCGACTGAAATCATCAGTGAACGTAACGAAATACAGATACTTAGGAGAAGCTGCCTATATTCTAGGTATCAAGATTTATAGAGATAGATCGAGAAGGCTTCTTGGTCTAAGTCAGAGTACATACATTGACAAAGTCTTGAATC
>NW_010967120.1:8117-8454 GCF_000463585.1 Tarenaya hassleriana
AAGAGCACATGAATCCGCTTTATGATCAGCAAACCGAGGGCGAAGCTACCTACGTTGCAGAGGAGACTTTGGGTTCTTACATTGCACCGAGATTTGGATTTAGCAACCGGTCCTTGTGTTCGACCCCGTGTTACGACGATCCGTATCCTTGCGGTGAGTTGTGAATCGGGTTATATATTTTAGACTCGGTACACACGTATCAAGTTTTTGGGCCGTTGCCGGGGATTGGTTAGCCTATTTCTAGGTCTTTATTGATTCTAGATCCTAGCTTGTCTTTCTTTTTCTTTTTCTTTTTCTTTCTTTGGTTTTTGCGGCTTCACTTGGTTTCGAGTTCTTC
>NW_010967120.1:8825-13118 GCF_000463585.1 Tarenaya hassleriana
ACGAGAAAGCGGTTGAACTTGAAGGGTGGCTCAAACCATGCCCTTGTTCAACATATGATATCGTGAGATAAAGGATCAGAACTCGAGCTGTTATTGCCTTGGTTAGATCACCTCTAACTCAATTCAACGTGGGTGGTCATGGCGTCTTGCTAGAGGCTAACCATGACTTGTAGATCGGGAATGGTTCTCGAGGCTGCTGCCACTGCGAATGGGCCTACAGGGTCACACACCATTAGGGATGGACTTATATGTGAAGTTTCGGAAAGGAAAGACTTGGATTTGGTCGAAAAACGGTTTTCGGATCAAATCAGAGTGTCGGAGCGTTTTCAGCCTTCTGCCTCGGACCGAGTCAGTATTTGACTCGGACCGAGTCAGTATTTGACTCGGACCGAGTCAGTATTTGACTCGGACCGAGTCAGTTCCATGCGGGTCGAAGCCCAGAAACTTGGCTGATGTTTTGACTCGACCGAGTCAAAGTTTTGACTCGGACCGAGTCAATACTCAATGGGCCGAGTCAAGAGTTGACAATGGGTTTGGGCTGATTCGTTCTGACTCGACCGAGTCAGAGTTCTGACTCGGACCGAGTCAATACTCGAAAAAAGTTTCTTTTCACAAGGATTAGGGTTTCTATCTTATAAGGAGGTGTTGGACGCCGTCCTAAGTAGAGAACTCGACTTACAGAACCCTAAGATAGATCTAGAACACAAGAAAATCGTTTTTTTGAGGTTCTAGTTCCCGGGATTCGATCCCAAGTCTTTGAAACCCTATTCACTTCACAGATCCTAGAGATCAGTTCCAAAAGCGTTTGGAATCCTTCTCGTCGGTGTGGATACGTGTAGAGGAGCTGTATTTTCAGCTCTTGGTGATTAAAACAGGCCCTGGATCGATTGCTACTTTCAGATCTTCAGGGAAGAGGTAAGTATTCGATTCCTACGGTGATATACACGATCTGTCGGGGTTTTACGGATGATTTTGGTTGCGTGTGACGTTTGACTAGGTTTAGATTATTCTTCCGCTGCATGAAACCTAGTAAACCAAACCCTAGATCGATATGATCGCATGCTAGGAATCAGTAGCCCAAAACCCAACAGTGGTATTAGAGCCTGGTTCTCTGTATATCGCCGTGCTTGTCACATGCCTATATGAATTTTAATGGTTAAAATTGCATGATAGGCTTGATCTATGCATATTTAATGATGTTATGATTGTTATTTGATGCATGGATGAGTTTGGGGGTCGAAGACGGCTTGATGGTGCATCGAAACGGGGTGAAACCCTAGATCTCGTGGCCAAAAAGTGTCTACCAGAGTTTTGACTCGGCCAGAGTCAAGTGTTGACTCGACCGAGTAAGAACGAGAGATCTCCCAGAGTTTTGACCTGGACAGAGTCAGAGTTTTGACTCGACAGAGTCAGAGTTTTGACTCGACAGAGTCAGAACGACAGATCAGAGTTTTGACTCGGACAGAGTCAAGTGTTGACTCGACCGAGTCAGAACGAACCAAAATGGGCCTTACAGAGTTCTGACTCGGACCGATCCAGTTTTGACTCGGACAGAGTCAGTACAGAAAGTTGTCCGGTTGTCAAGTTTTGGTTCAGATTGATCTGTAGATGATTTCGGCTCCTGACTCGGACCGAGTCAAGTGTTGACTCGGACAAAGTCAGTTGATCAGACTTTGTTAGATGCAATTGCTGCATCGTTTCAAGTGTCTGAGCCGAGATTTTGATGCACATTGGATGAACATTATGAATGTTTAACCAATGAGAGTGTTTCGGTACATAATTTAAAGCAAGCAAGTGTTGTTTGGCAAAAAGGATTATATACACAGACGATTCAATTGAACTAAGAGTAGTTCAACCGAGTTGATCGGAACAGCTTGACTGAACTGACTTGAATTCAGTTAAGGTATCCTGGTGTTCAAGTCACCTATGCCTCATGTAATCTCAAGCTATTACCGCCCATTAGTAGAGCAACTGTCAAGGCCTCGATCGTCATGGTTACGGGTCATGCCCTAGCTGAGCGTGCCTGATTATCTTGGAGAGGCAGTATGAAGAAATCGTGATTCTCATAGCTCGAATATGGTTGAGCTTGAATTGGGTTATCAAGTCGGACTTGGACCTAATGGTAAGGATGGGATGAGGAACATGCAGTGATAGCGTATCACTATCCCATACACATCTAGGAATCACATAGGATGTGATTGACAATGTGTTGTCTAACTAAATAGCATGTTTTTGAGCGTCATGCCCTAGCTGACTCAAAAGCATGTGAAATATGGATCCTAGCTCACTTAGAAACTCATTGAGGGTGTTTTTCTTAGTGGAAGCTTGTCATATTGCATCGATTATCTGTGTTAGTATGCGTACTAAGCGACTTGCATATTTTCTGTCTGTTTGTCTGTCTTTTTCTGTAGAACATATCTGTTGCAGGAATCTGTTTTATCTCACCATGCGATCTATCCTTATGAAGGATAAGCCTCTGACCACGGCTTCTAGATCGATCATTGATACTTATTGGAAGCATGAGGATGATGATCTGAACGTGTCCAGCTTGATGCTTGGAAAGATGCCTTCAGAATTGCGTAAGCAATTAGAGGACATGGACAATTCTTTGATAGTTGATCAGTTGAATGTGTCATTCCAAGAGAAAACTGGGAGCCAAGGGAAGAATGATATGGTAGTTGTTGGAAAGAGTTCCACCAAAAGGAAACATTCCAAGGGCAAGGGCAAGAGGAAAGTGGCAAGCGTTGTCATTGAACCTAAGTCTGAGTCCAAGAAGGAAGAGTGTTATTTCTGTCATGCCATCGGGCATTGGTATAGAAATTGCAGACTCTACCTAGAAGATCAGAGGAAGAAGAAGCTTACAGAAGCTTCGACTTCTGGTATCTTCGTTATAGAGGCGAACTTGTTTACTTCTACATCATGGGTATTAGATACCGGATGCGCCTCACACATTTGTGGAAATGTGCAAGGACTTCGAGGAAGTAGACAATTGGCGAAGGGAGAAGTAGATCTCCGCGTCGGGAATGGAGCAAGAGTTGCTGCATTAACCGTCGGGACTAACGATTTCACTTTACCTTCTGGCCTTGTATTGGAGTTGCATGATTGTTATTTTGTACCTGCCATCAGCACGAACATTATATCGATTTCATGTTTAGACTCGGATGGTTTCAGATTTGTTATTGAGAACAAATATCTGTCCATTTATAGAGGCGATTTATTCTATGGTAAGGGTTACCAGTTTAATGGCCTTTATGTTTTGGAAGATGAACCATCTAGATACAGGTCGATCTATAACATTGGTACCAAGCGGTTTAAGCAGAACGACTTAAAAACCCAACCTATCTCTGGCATTGTCGACTTGGCCACATCAACGAGAAACGCATAGCGAAACTTCATTCTGATGGACTTCTTGATTCTTTTGATTATGAATCAATCGAATCATGCGATTCATGTTTGATGGGCAAGATGACAAAATCTCCTTTTACTAGAAAAGGAGAACGGGCTACGGAGTTGCTAGAACTCATACATAGTGATGTATGCGGTCCTATGAGCTCACCCGCTAGAGGAGGTTATCTGTACTTTGTTACGTTTACTGATGATTTCAGTAGGTACGGTTATGTCTACTTGATGAGACATAAATCTGAAACACTTGAATTGTTCAAGATTTTCAGAAACGAGGAACAGAACCAACTTGGCAAGACGATCAAGTTGCTTCGACCTGATCGAGGTGGCGAGTATATGAGCCAAGAGTTCACTGACTATCTGGCAGATTGTGGGATTGTCTCACAGCTGACTCCACCTGGAACGCCACAATGGAATGGCGTTTCCGAGAGGAGGAACCGAACCTTATTGGATATGGTACGGTCTATGATGAGTCAGGTCGATCTTCCTAAATCCTTCTGGGGATATGCTTTAGAAACGGCAGCGCTTATACTGAACAACTGTCCAACAAAGTCGGTTCAGAAGACACCATATAGCTCCGGACTGGACCTCAGACACTTCTCAAGTCCGAAATTTTGTCCTCTTCCTCATGATTAATCTCAAGCTATTACCGCCCATTAGTAGAGCAACTGTCAAGGCCTCGATCGTCATGGTTACGGGTCATGCCCTAGCTGAGCGTGCCTGATTATGGGAACAATGATGACTTAAGACTAGCATGAGGTGTGATCGATACATTGGATGCATTTCACAATCATGGGTACTCGTTGTGAACGACTGACTGGTTGACCCGCATGAGATTGTCACATGGACAGAGTCATGACTTGAATCTCATAAAGCGGTTTGTTCTTGGAT
>NW_010967120.1:15826-16638 GCF_000463585.1 Tarenaya hassleriana
GAGAAATTGACTTACAGAACCCTAAGACAGATCTAGAACACAAGAAAATCATTTCTTTTAAGGTTCTAGTTCGCGGGATTCGATCCCAAGTCTTGGAAACCCTATTCACTTCACAGATCCTAGCAGATCAGTTCCAAAAGCGTTTGGAATCCTTCCCGTCGGTGTGGATACGTGTAGAGGAGCTGTACTTTCAGCTCTTGGTGATTAAAACAAGCCCTGGATCGATTGCTATTTTCAGATCTTCAGGAAAGAGGTAAGTATTCGATTCCTACGGTGATATACACGATTAAACGGGGTTTTACGGATGATTTTGGTTGCGTGTGACGTTTGACTAGGTTTAGATTATTCTTCCGCTGCATGAAACCTAGTAAACCAAACCCTAGATCGATATGATCGCATGCTAGGAATCCATAGCCCAAAACCCAACAGGTACAACTTGCACGGGACTAACCCATGCACTATCTGAAATCAGGTAAATGATACCCGCATCTAACAGTTTGAGCACCTCTTTCTTCACTACCTCTTTCATGGTGGGATTCAATCTACGTTGATGCTCAATGGAGGTTTTGGAACTATCTTCTAGATGAATGCGGTGCATGCAAAGGGATGGACTAATGCCTCTAATGTCATCTAGAGTGTAACCCAAGGCCTGTCTATACTCTCTAAGGAATGCAACTAATTCAGCTAGTTCCACATCAGTCAAGGCAGCATTCACAATGATTGGATAAGTAGAATTAGGTCCGAGAAATTCATACCTAAGCCCTTGTGGTAAGGGCTTCAATTCCACCTTAGGCGCGCTCTCTGGATCCCAA
>NW_010967120.1:17259-17650 GCF_000463585.1 Tarenaya hassleriana
CACTTGCGCCCAAATCGCAAAGCGCCCTCTCAATCTCCACATTTCCCAATCTGCACGGGATGGAGAAGCTACCGGGATCAGCCATCTTCTGCGGTTGCTCCGTCTGCAATATGGTTGCACTCAGTTTTGTGCTAAGCGCCACTGTCTCCTTCTCAACCGTCCTCTTCTTCGTAAGAATATCCTTCAGAAATTTGGTGTAGGACGGGATTTGAAGTACTACCTCGTGAAACGGCATGGTCACCGCTTCAACCGCAGTTCATTCAGATGCTGAATCAGATGAGCTTCAGAGGGAGGTATAATGAGGATCCGAATTCTCATCTTACGCAGTTTAAGATGTTGTGTCGAACCATCAAGAAGCCGCCGGGCGTGACAATGGAAGACGCGATGATCG
>NW_010967120.1:18175-20594 GCF_000463585.1 Tarenaya hassleriana
GGTCCCTGAGGTTTCGCTCCGCTTTGATGCTGAGGGTTCAACGCTCCTTGCGGGTTGCCATAAGAAAAGCCAGGGTGATTTCGATTCCCCGGATTGTAGAAGTTCGACTGATTGTTGTATTGATTTCTTCCTACATAGTCGACTTCTTCCATGGCTTTTTCTGCTTGTTCCACCATGTACATGCCCGGTTTACCCTTCTGTGGGTTTGATGAACCGGACCTAGCAAGCTGCAGCTTGATGGCAGAAAGCTCCGAAAGAACGGCTTATAAAGCCGAAGACTCGCTGGCATCCCCTTTAACATCAGCCTTAGGCAAAGATCGTCTACTGCCCATTTCCCCTGAAATGCTTCTCCCCTTCGCCATCTTAGCAATCTGTGCCTCTAAAGCCTCGGAAGAGAGATCATACACGCTGCCTCGACATGCTGCATCAACCCATCCTCTCGTGTTGTCCCTAAGACCATGTATGAATGTAGAGAGGAGATACTTGTTGTCCATACCGTGGTGCGGACACATTCTCTGATACTCCTTGAATCTCTCCCAAGCATCATACAAGGTCTCATCATCATCTTGAGCGAAGGAGTTAATCTTGTTCAGCGCCAACTGTGTCTTCATGGGAGATCATCATAAACTTCTCCTCCATCTCATCCCATGTAGATATGGAATTTGGCTCCAAGGTATAGAGCCAATCCCGTGCCTTATCCATCAGAGAGAAGGGAAATGCCTCGATCATCGCGTCTTCCATTGTCACGCCCGGCGGCTTCTTGATGGTTCGACACAACATCTTAAACTGCGTAAGATGAGAATTCGGATCCTCATTATACCTCCCTCTGAAGCTCATCTGATTCAGCATCTGAATGAACTGCGGTTGAAGCTCAAAGTGGTCTAAGGGGGGTCGGTTGATGCACGAAAGCAACTGAGTATGCTTGGGTGTCGTGTACATCCCAAGAGTCTGCGGATTAGCTCGGACGTGCTCTCTTGGCTGCGCTTCACCTCTTGCTGCCTCTTCTGCCATTCTGTCCTCTCTTCGTTTTCTGCGGATTTCCCTTTCTGTTTTGTCTATGTCCGGGTCAAAGGCAAGCTCAAAATCTGAGTCGAGTTGTCTTCGAGTGGGACGTCTGCTCATGCACTAAGAGAATCTGCAAAAATAAAAGTCCAGAAAAAAGCAGAGAAGGTGAATCGAAGTGAATAAAAAGACAGAGAGTAGGGAGAGACACCCGATAAAGTCCAGAACAATCCCGAAAAAGTCCAGGAAAATTGGAAAAAATCCAGAAAAATTCAGAAAAATTCAGAAAAGTCCAGAAAATGTCCAGAATAACTCTGAAAAAGTCCAGGGAATTCTGAAAATGTCCAGAGAGGTCCCGAAAAATCCAGAACAAGTCCAGAAAAGTCCAGGGAAATACAAACAACAAAAATAATAAACAGAAAAATCAAGAAATAAAAGAAATAAGGAAAAATTGACTCAAGAGAAAAATAAAAATCACACAAACAAACAAACCGAAAAAAATCAAAGACTCCGGAAAGACTAACCTCGAGTCAATCTATCCTAGATTCCACCGTAAAAAGTCCCCGGCAACGGCGCCAAAAACTTGATCACTTGCGTGACGAGCTTTAAATTTATACCCGACACACAACTAATCCACAAGTATACGGATGTCGTAGTACCGGGGTCGAACACAAGGACTTAAGCGGTTAAGCTAGGAATCGACTAAAACTAGGAAAATGGAGAAAATAAAATCGGAGAATTGTTTTTGTTGGTTTTCGTAAGTTGCAGAAAATTAAAAGAAAGAAAGTAAAATCAAAGACAATCACAATTCAAGAGGAGATAATCGATGGGAAAGGTTATGGGAATCGGGTTTCACCGATCATGCAAGAATGCCGTAAAGGATTATGGACCTAGATTATGCTTGTTCTAAGGTGAGGGATTCAAAGACTAAGGTCGGGTTCGGTTCCCTCAAACCGAAAACCCGCTATCCAAGAGAGCACTCTAGCCATTTTCATGGTCTAGATTAAAATCCCGAATGCATTAAATTCCCTTGTCATAATCCTAGATTAAACCGAATCAAATTTCTTCGGATTCAATTTCAACCCAATTGGTTGAATGCATCAAGAGACCAAGAACCCATGTCTCCATGTAATTCACAATCCTAAAATCTACCCACAAAATTCTCATCCAATGGGTAACATTAAACACCATTCAATCAACCTCTAGCAATCAAAACCCAAACAATTGCATCACTCAATTTAACAAATCCTAGGTTTCCCTAAACATTCATTCAAGAGAGATAAACTTAGAGAACACAAATTTCATTCAAAGCAAGGATTTGAAAGCATAAACAAAGCATAATCTTGGGTCCAAAGTGAGTACAAGCATCCTTACATGAGGGCTAATCCCTCATCCCACAACAAGAAAACTACTCACA
>NW_010967120.1:20664-22173 GCF_000463585.1 Tarenaya hassleriana
TTTTGGGAAAGAGATGCTCAATAATGTCTTCAATCTTCAATCCAAGGCAAATCTCTCTGTTCCTCCCTCAAGAATTCGACCCTAGGTCTTTTGGAGGAGAGAAAATCGCCTCCTTTGCTTTCTCCAAATCGATCTCTCTCCAAAAAGTCCGAAAAATCGGACTTAATCTGTTTCCAGGTCACGCGGTCAGCCGGACCAAGGTTTGGTCCGGCGGACCGGGCGTAAAATGAAGAAGGAGAACGCGGCGCAGAATGGTTCTGGTCCGGCTGACCAACTCTGGTCAGTTCCGGACCAGGACTTCAGTGGACTCACACCGGATGATTGGGGCAGGCGAGCGGCTGACTGGGCAGGCGAACAAGTGTTGGTCCAGGGCTGACCAAAACTGGTCAGCTCCGGACCAGGTGCACTTTGGATCTGGTCAGGTCCTCTTCGGCGGACTGGCTGACTGAGGAAACATGTGATCCTGGTCCGGCTGACCAGGATTGGTCAGTTCCGGACCAGGCTTCATTTTTGCTTGGTCAGCTCATCTTCGGTAGGTTCGGCAGACCAGTGGAAGGATCGCATGTTGATAACGCAAATCTAGGTATAGAAATAATGCTCAAGTGATAAAAACCTAGATACAGCGAATACCGCAAGGATACAGATCAACTGTAGTACCAGGGTCGAACACAGAGAATAGTTAACACTAAGAACAGGACTCGACTAAGAATCAGATCAGGAAATAGCAGATGGAATAGATGAATACCAAAAATAAAGCAATAAATAAACTAAGTAAAATCAGATAATTAAACCACCATAGCTTCGGGATAACCTTAACGCGCAGGGATTGTTTCTAAGGATGGAGAATCTACGAATATCGAACTCTAATCGGGGATCTCAAGTTCTAATATCAGATTTGGCTCTCTCAAGTCCTAAATCCACTATCCAATAATTTAACCTATCGATCTCTCAACCTAATACATTAAATATCAAATGCATTAACGATCACTATCACAGTTCCTAAACCGATTAACCTATCTCTCAATAGTCTTAATCAATTCATTCAATGAATTCGTTCCGAATCTAATCTCAAAAATCAGAATCTATAATCAATCAATCAACTGGCCAAGAAGATCAAAAGCAATAAACTCAATTCAATTAAACCGAAGAGTATCGATAACGTAGTCTCGAAAAATAAAAACCAAACAAATCCCTACAAGGTTAAATCCCCAGCTACAGTGAAACGACTACTCGCAACCCATAACAACAAATGAGTTCAAATCAATAAGAAGAAACGTGGAAAACAGATAGAGAAGAAACTCGCAGCGATCTCTCGACGACGGTTCTTCAATCTCTGCTTCCGAAAACTCTGTCTTGATTCTCTCTCGAGTTCTCTGGCTTCTGCTGTGATCTTTCGATCATCTCTGAAGCTCAAGACGTCTCCTATTTATTTGCTTGGCAGCTGGGCTTCTTCCCATTCTGAAAACGGAAGTTCGGATGCAAAATAAGAAGTTTTCTCGAAACGTAACA
>NW_010967120.1:30175-31739 GCF_000463585.1 Tarenaya hassleriana
CCCCCCAGACTTGATTCAGGCACCGTCCTCGGTGTCGAGTCGATGTCAAACGAAAGAAGAAAAGGTGAAAAAACGGAAGGGTTTTTGATGTGGAACCTGATTGGAGTTTAGAACCCATCCATGTAGAGCTTCTCATCCTTTGAGTGTCTTGCAAGAGCCCTATGAAATGCCAAAAAGAAAAATACAAATGCAATGCTAGGGGTGTAATGTTAGCGCAAATGAGAATCGGAAAATGATGAGATGAATGGGTTGGTGAAGCTCAGAAATAATGGGAGGGCCGCCTTAAAATGTGAGTAGGGCGCCCGAAATTTTCGAAACTGTCATTTTGCTCAGAAATATCAGGAGGGTAGCTCGAAAATGAGAGGCGGTAGCCCGAAAATGAACAGATTCACAAAACTTCAAAAATCGAGCGACCGCTAGAGAAAAACAGGCGGTCCGCCTGGTTCTTCTGAGAAAGAGTTGGAGACAGACAAAAAAGGGTCAAAATGTTGGGGAGTTTTTTGATTTTTTTTTATCTTTAAAAAGGAAAAAGGTATTTACAACCTCGGGATGCCCCCGAGAGCGCTTGTTTAAAGTCCCTAGCTCGACCATGTTCACTTCATTGCTCAAGGGGGTTCAAAGATATGTGTTGTGTCATCTTCCCTTTTGGCAATAGCCCCTGACTCTTTATCAAAAAATGGTGGAGGGTAGAGATCTATTCGTGTGACCAATTTTCTTGACATCAATTTATCATTTTCGATTAGGGTCACCTTGCTATCTACCCTATCATATCCAAGTTGAGTCGAACTAATCCCTAGACTGCTCATGATTGGACGTGTAGCCCAAGGAAATAGTTCATGTTCGAACATTAAGGGGAGTCTAGGATTCTTATCTATGTGAATGTGATCAATACAAACTAGCGAACTATCTCCCTTAATATCGTCTATTGAATAACCCATAGCACGCCTAAATGCCCTAAATGCATCGCACAAATCATTCAACTCAAAACCATTCGAAGCATCAATTTCCATGATGGGATAAGAGAAGTTTGCGCAAAGAAATTCGTGCCTTAGCCCTTGTGGTAAAGGTTTGAGATTTACCTTTGGCTTTCTTGTTTAAAGTCCCTAGCTCGACCATGTTCACTTCATTGCTCAAGGGGGTTCAAAGATATGTGTTGTGTCATCTTCCCTTTTGGCAATAGCCCCTGACTCTTTATCAAAAAATGGTGGAGGGTAGAGATCTATTCGTGTGACCAATTTTCTTGACATCAATTTATCATTTTCAGGAGGGTAGCTCGAAAATGAGAGGCGGTAGCCCGAAAATGAACAGATTCACAAAACTTCAAAAATCGAGCGACCGCTAGAGAAAAACAGGCGGTCCGCCTGGTTCTTCTGAGAAAGAGTTGGAGACAGACAAAAAAGGGTCAAAATGTTGGGGAGTTTTTTGATTTTTTTTTATCTTTAAAAAGGAAAAAGGTATTTACAACCTCGGGATGCCCCCGAGAGCGCTTGTTTAAAGTCCCTAGCTCGACCATGTTCACTTCATTGCTCAAGGGGGTTCAAAGATATGTGTTGTGTCATCTTCC